>NC_088879.1:35028570-35328570 GCF_032884065.1 Artemia franciscana | reverse complement strand
GGTTAAAGGACCACCTGGTCCTTTACTGGGCTTCTGACTTAGCCATGTAAGCTTTCTTTTAAACTTATTAAACATAAGTACAAATGAAGAAATGTCAGTAGGGTAGTTGTTCCTTTTCAATGAATTGTTGATGTATAGACAAGAGTGTGGGTCATGAGAGATGGCTGGTGAATGTTTTGTGAGGTTTAAAAATTTAAGCAATTGCTCAGGTTGGCAACTGAGCACAAAAGTAAAATTTTGTGAATGGTTTTTCTTTGTGACTGTTATACTTATGTAATGTCAAGTATTTTATAGTTTATCTTTATTGTTTTGTTTTAATTGCAATGGCCCTAAGACTTTAGTGTAATTAAGCCAACTTACATCCATCCATTTTCTTCAAACAGACAGGAGTTCTATGTTCCCTAGCTTTAATAAATTTATATGCAATTTTGAGACCAAGGGTTACAAAGTAGGTCAAAACTTGCAAATGGAACTGTGGTGCAACTAATTAATTTGTAAGGAATGTATATCAATTTAAAGAATTAAAAAAAATCATTTAAAATTCAAACAAGACAAATAAATAAATAAAAGTATCCCTTTACAATCATTTAATGAATTGTCACAAATGTAGGTCACTCTTAAGATTGAAATGAACAAAGCTTCAATTATGAATCTGTTTTCTTTCAACAGACTGAAGGGGCAAACCTCCAAGCTTTGATAAATTCAATCTCACTTTTGGGCTCTTTTCAATGGGAACTTTCTTTGGATTTTTTTTTTTTTTACCAACTAAACACAGTAGGGAAAGCATCAGGTATAAGTGACTTAAGAGACTTGACAACATTTAGAAAAATCTACATGCAACCTGATCTAAATAAGGATGCTATTGTAGAGTATCAAAGAGAAGCCTACAGATATATCCCAAATACAGTAAAGGCATATTACAAAGAACAAGAACAGGTTCATAGAATATCATTGAAGTGGTAAAGAAACAAGAAAATTGAGATTATAAGATTAACAAGAAACTATGAAAATTGCTAGTACAGTACTAGCCTCCTTCCAACAGGACAAATAAGGGGATTCACACCCCAAAGCTCTGACTATTTTCAACTACACCTTTAGGAGCCAAAAAAAAAAAAATTAAATACATTTTTTTGGTCAGGGGTTGGTTTTAGGGTCAGGGATTCAATACTCTGTGGTGCCACAAATGGAAGGACCTTTGCTGTCATAAGCATTGTTAATCCTAGCACACACCCACACTCAAATATAACATTCTGTAAAATCATAAACATCTTAAACAGCAAAAATAAAAGACTTTTTTTCTTATTTTTGATGAATATTATTTGAAAAAGGACACTACAAGGCAAATATCAGGTTCATCAGCATGCTAAATTTGATTTGAAAATGATAAAATTTGTTAAATCTTAAATGTGTTAACTATAGATAACAGAGACATTGCAATATCTATTTGTCCATCCATCTGTTTGATTGAGATTCTGAGACTATGACCCTAGGTCAAAAAGGCTAAGGCTTTTAAAGTTTTTTTTCATTGACCTTAGGTCAAATAGGGAAAGAGGAGGGGGTTCTATACACAAAAAGTAGAATTTTTTGTTGATTTGCTGAAGTTAGTGAAAGGAGTATCAAATTTAAATGAAAGATGGAATAAATGTACATAGCAAAATATCGCCAAATTGGATCCTACTAGAATTTATCAGATTTGTTTAGTATAATTTCAAGAATGGGTAAGGTGCTGTCTCTGATAGTTGACCAAGTTTAAAAAAAAAATCCTTTAGATCAAAAAGCTTAAAAATAAATTTGTCTCTGGTGCACAATATAGTTAAAGATATTTAGTTAAAGGAAAAGCTACCATATTTTTCATCCCTGGGAAATTAGTTTAAAGCCCTGTCCTTATTAGAAGAGGTAGCTCACATCAGGTCACTCAAACATAATTCTAAAGGAGTTAGACCATGGTTAAAATGCTAATACTGCACTGATACTTAGTCAATTATACTGCTATTTCAGCTTATTTGCATTGTGATGTTAACAATGGGTTTGCAGCTTTAATGTGATGATTGCTTGAAGACAGGATTATCACCCTATTTAGGGTAGATCAATTTTATTTGAAAGAAAATCATTTGGTAAAATTCTAGTTGATTGACTTCTTGCTATCTCAGAAAGGGGTTATGTTAGGAAAATGAAACTTTCAGGGATGCATCTACAGACTAAAGCATGTCCTTGGAAGGTTATTTTGAAGTACCTACCTCTACTCTTTCTCCCTCTAGAGGGCCCCAACCTTCAAAATATGTGTTATAAAAGTGAAATCTTGCAAAATAGATCTTCTATTGAATGAAGTACAACAAAATTGTTTTCAGCTTCACAACTTTGCTCAATCCAAATTTATAAGGTTTCAAAGATATGCCAATAAATTTCCTAAATTTTGAAAAAAAAACATTGATATGGCTCAGAATTCTACTCATAACAGGAATTGCATTTTCAGAACTAAAGGCAGAGAAAAAGCAACTGGTAACTAAAACTTAATATAAAATGTTGTTTTGTCAAAATTTCAATTTTGACAAACCTGTCAGGCAAATTTCAGGGCTCTCTAGAGGGAGAAGGAGTGGAGGTAGGTACTCTAGAATTCCTTCCCAGGATATATTTTAGCCTGTAGACCCACCCCTGAAAGTTTCATTTTCCTAACCTTACCCCTTTCTGAGATAACAAGAAGTCACTCAACTAGAATATTAACAATCATTTTATTAAACAACTATTAAAAAACTGCTGATCAGCTATTACTCTGCTTAGAAATAATCCTTTAGCAGGGCATGAAAATTTTGTGTTTTCTCTTTGTTTGAAACAGCTTAATTTTTTTGCTTCAAGAATAACAGAACAAGAAGTCAATGATCATTGTATTTAGCAGTTATCATACAATTAAAGCTCTATGATCACTGAGCAAGGTGAAGATCTACATCCTTAATAATAATCATCTAAAAGCTGCTGATCACAAATAATTTTTTTTTTAAACTGAGATATTCTCAGCCACTTACACTGGAAGTTTTTTTTGTCACACATTTTTGGAATTTGAAATCTCTCTGGAAACAGATCTTTCTTCCTTATGCTCTGGTCTTCGAACGCCCCGCTCTTTACGCTAAAGTTTTTTACTGTTTTAAAATGTAGACTTAAGAAAAAGAGTCAAACTTTAGCGTAAAGAGCGGGGCGTTGAGGAGGAACATCCCCTTTCAAATACGGAGTAATTTCTGTTCGTTTTAAGTTTTAATGTCACTCCTTACTTTCATTTAAAAAAACTTTTTTTTTGTTTAATTCTCTCGAATATATCCAATTAATGCGTGGTAAATATTAAATTAAAGTTTATGTTAAAAATTTAATGAGATGGATTTGCCTAGTTTTTATTGGATAAGAAATCAAATCTTGGTGTAATGGTTGAAACTGCTGGACGTAGGGAATGGTGGTATAACTTTTGAACGTTACACTATTGGATATGTTCCAAAAAGTCTAACGGGGTTTTGAGGACAAGGGTAGTATATGTGGATCCTCTTCTTTGCACTGGTTGTGATAACTTCTATGAGTCCTTCTTCTGTTGTAAGCCTGTTGTTGTTGTGGACGTTCAAAAGTTATACCACCATTCCCTGCGTCAGCATATATTTTCCATGCCTTATATGCCAGATAGAGGTAAGCCCTTATTAAGTCCAGAGTTATAAGTTTTTTCTCTTCTTCAATTAACAGTGAATTGCCCCTCCTCCCTCTGCATAAGAAACCTTTCTAAAACTCCTAATGACGCTTTATGCAAGCCAGTAGCAAGGTTAAATTTGTAAACTAATTCTTCTAAACATGAAAGACTGAGATACGGCATTATCTACAACTTCTTTTGTCTTTTGGTATGTTTGTTATATTACTTTTCTTTATTCTCTTTTGAATTTACTTGGGATTAAAGTAAAACATTAAATTAAAAAACTTGCTTAAATTGAAGAAATTTGGCAACTGTTTTCCAGCATCCTTAGCTGCTCTTTTTGGGTTGTAGAGTTCTCCCTTCACCCAATTTTTTTTCAAAGGAATTTTAATTTATCTGACGCTTATGGAGTAGCTAATCTTGTAGCTTGATATTCAAGTTGTCTATATAGTCAGTCTTTTTTAGTTTGCTGTATCAAAGAGTTTTTAGTAACTAGCTGCGGGTAAGGTGCGACTGGCTCAATAAAAACCGAAACTATAAAAAAGTAGTAAATTCTTATAAGTGGTAATTCTTATAAAAGAATCGAATTTCTATGGTGATTTCAAATATAACACTCATTAAGTTTAGCATTACTCAGCAGAGGTTAAGAGCCCGAGAAAAATTGCCAAATTTTCGAAAAAAAAGGCATAAACCCCCTCTAAAAATTGCAAAATCTTAATGAAAATCACACAATCAGATTCAACGTATTCAAGAACTCTACTATAGAGGTTTCAAGCTCCTGTTTGAAGAAATGTGGAATTTTGTATTTTTGTCAGAATATTGATGACGGTTGCGTGGTTATTTGTTTTTTTTTCTCAGTGGTGATTGTATCGACTCAGTGGTCCTAGAATATCGTGAGAGGTCTCATTCTAAAAATGTCCCCTTGGAATAACCAAAACAATGGAGGACAACTAAAGTCCATCCCACGTCTCTATTTTCTCAAAATAGTCCGATCAAAAGTTTGAGGTAGCTATTTTTTTTCTGCATAGTTGAAAGGCCGAATAATTTTGCCTTTGGGGATATCAAGACCCCCACAGCCCTAGGGGAAAGGTCTTTCAGATACAAAAAATTTATATTTTGTTTACGTATAGTCTTTGTCATTGGGAAGTATACTCGCATTTTTCAGGATTGGGGAGTGAATTTTCTAGGGGTGGGATTTTCCTCGGGGATAGTTTTCCCTTGGGAGGGAAGTTTTGAAGGGGTGAGTTTTTTAGTATAATTTTACACTATGAGAATTTGTCAGAATTTCTATATGAACTTCTTCTTATGTCTTTCTTCCTCATTGCCGACTCAATTTTAAGCGTGGATTCTCCGAGATAAATTTTCACCAAGATTGGATAAATTAGAGGATAAATCCGTCGGGAGGAGGAATCATCCGTGGAGGTGCAGCCAGATTTCCGGCCATTGCTTAAATAACGATCAGAAATTAAATAAAAAACAGGTTTTCAACTAAAAGTAAAGAGCAGCATTAAAAGTTGAAACAAACAGAAATTACTACGTATCTAAGGGGGTTGCTCCTCTTCAACATCTCGCCCTTTACGTTAAAGTTTGATTCATGTCCCAATTCCTTGAAAATGACTCCTGTAACACTGTTTGGTTAATTAGAACAATAACAAGCTTTTTTATAAGTACTAAAACATTTTAACATAGAGGGAGGTGTTGAAGAGCAGCAACCCCCGCATATACGTAATAATTTCTTCTCGTTTTAAGTTTTAGTGCTGCTCCTTACTTTATTTTCAATTATTTTTTTTTACTACATGTAAACACGATTTCGCAATACAATTTTTTGACTCTTAATGTTATGCTTTTGTCAAAATTTCCTTTCTCTGAATTTATTATTTTCGGAGCGTGTCCGAAATCTCAAGTATGCAGAATTAATTTCGCATCCGTCTGGAATTCTTCGAAGAATTCTCAGTCCGGACTAGAATTTCATGTGTAATTATCGCAGGGTTATGACGTCAAAAACCCCACGAAAAAATTCTACGAAATTGCAGCATTTATCTGAGGTTTTTCAGAAGAAACTAAGGAAAGATAGTGGCGATCCATATCCAAAGCATAAGGAAAACCAGAGCATAAGGAAGAAAGATCTGTTTCCAGAGAGATTTCAAATTCCAAAAATGTGTGACAAAAAAAACTTCCAGTGTAAGTGGCTAAGAATATCTCAGTTAAAAAAAAAATTATGTGTGATCAGCAGCTTTTAGATGATTATTATTAAGGATGTAGATCTTCACCTTACTCAGTGATCATATAGCTTCAATTATATGATAGGCCTAACTGCTAAATACAATGATCATTGACTTCTTGTTCTGTTATTCTTGAAGCAAAAAAATTAAGCTGTTTCAAACAAAGGGAAAACACAAAATTTCTCATGCTAAAGGATTATCTCTAAGCAGAGTAATAGCTGATCAGCAGTTTTTTGATAGTTGTTTAATATAGTGATTGTTAATATTCTAGTTGAGCAACTTCTTGTTATCTCAGAAAGGGGTAAGGTTAGGAAAATGAAACTTTCAGGGGTGGTTCTAAAGGCTAAAGTATATCCTGGGAAGGAATTCTAGAGTACCCACCTCCATTTGTTTTCCCTCTAGAGAGCCATGAAATTCGCCAATCTGACAGGTTTGACAAGTTTAACAGGTTTGTCAAAATTGAAATTTTGACAAAGCAACATTTTATCTTAAGTTTTAGTTATCAGTTGCTCTTTCTCTGCCTTTAGTTCTGAAAATGCAATTCCTGTTATGAGTAGAATTCTGAGCCATATCACTTTTTTTTTCTTCAAAATTTAGGAAATGTATTGGCATATCTTTGAAACCTTATAAATTTGGATTTTGAAGAAGAAGAACGGATATTTACTAATATAATATTTGATAATTATATTGCTTTGGCAGTAGAGTATCTAAAGTTTTATCTTTTTTTTCAATTATTGTCATTTCTTTATTTAAGAGGTTTAGCACCTTTCAGATATTGTGAAGTTACTAGACTTATGTCTAAGCTAGATCCACCAGATCCCTATCTAGAGGGGAGCCATGCTAAGCCTAAGAGCAATATTGCCATATCTCCTCCTCAAATCACTAAGCCTGCAAATAATGATAACGATAAAACTGAAAAGGCCAGGACTAGACAGCCATCAAGACCATCTACATCTAGTGATGGCACAATGATTTCTGTGGGTTCACCTCAGTGGTGTGAACCAAACTGTCAAGTACCAGATGATGAGAATCATCTGGCATGGGATGACTTCCAAGTAGTTCAAAAACTCAAGAAAAAGAATAATAAAAAGAGAAAGGTTGACGGCCCCAATCTTTCAGTACCAACAGATGAGTCAACAGCCCCAACCCCTAGTTATGAATTATCCATTCCAATGTTTGCTGTTGTAATCTCACTTGTCCAGAAAAATACCAGTCTCAAACCCCTGAAATTTGAACCAAAAAAACATATTGACTTTTTGAGGATGAACATTTTCAAGAAGTTAAGAAAGGAATTTGATATATTCATTAACAGAAATGGAGAAGCTGAAGTATTTGCCAATGATGCAGCCTGTCTGACCTCTCTGCTGGACTTGACACATATTGGTAATATGGAAGTAACTTGTAAGCCAAAAGAACAACTAATTCAAAAAGAAACTAGACTGGTCATTTATAATATACCCAGTTTATATACAGACAATGACATCCAAGAGGGTCTTACTGATAGTTCCCTTTTATCTTACCCTCTGAAGTCAATAACAAGACTAAAAAAAAGAAATGAAAACAATGAGTTAGTAGCAAGTAACTCTGTTCTTTGTGCATTTGAAGGAGACTATTCACCAGAAAAGTTATTTTTGTTTGGTGGAAGAGTTGCCTTTAGACTCTATGATGAAAAACCTATACAATGCAAACACTGCTTGAAACTAGGGCACACAAAAATTCTGTCCATTTGCCACTGCTGTTGTTTGTAAAAACTGTACATCAAGGGGTCACTCTGAAAGCAACTGCCATAACCCAACAAAATGTATGAACTGTGGAGGTTCACATCTTTCTGATGACAGAAATGTTTGTACTAAATACAAACAAAGAAGCCAGATTGTAAAAATAGCACAGAAGAAAAGAATACCAGTACCCATAATTGCTAATGCTATGAGGAAAGAACCTAGTCAGCCTCATATAAACTTTGTCAATACACCTTCCAGGAGACCAACTCCAGTCCAAGAGCTGAGAAGACAACCACAGCAGGCGTGGAAAAAAATTCCTGCTACCAACTTCTATGAGACCTACTCCCTATCAACTAATGAGCAACCCATAAGTCTAACTAGCCCTTCTTTCCCCAGACTTGACCACAAAGTAGGAAGAATTCCTGCAGGCGTATCCCCCTCTCAACCCAAAAGACCTACATTCTTATCTATTAGGGGTAATGGACCTCAAAGAAGCAACATCAAGCCTCCAACACCCACAATCTTAGTTGGTAATCAACTAAGAAACTTGACAAAATTTATTATTAAGAAGGAAAATATTCGATCATCAAATTATGACACACAAATGAAAAATGAACTATGTGAGAAAACACTAGAAAAGCACTTTCCAGAGTCATTGCTGAAAGAAGTTACAGATGAATTTAAGGAACTAATTGCTATTGTTGCAGCCAAAAATATTCAAGTTCCCCAATGATTAGAAAACAGCCCCCCCCCCCCCAACTAATTAACAATGTTAGTGACATAGATAAACTGATAGTGTTACAGTGGAACGCTTTTTCACTTAATAAAACAAAAATGATGGAACTTTGCTCGTATATTAATAAAGAAAAAGTGGATGTAATTTGTCTCCAAGAAACACATTTAAATAATATGAAAAAAGTGTCCATACCAGGATACAAATGCTATCGAAAAGATAGAGATTCTGGCAGAAAAGGAGGTGGAGTGCTCATTTTTATAGCTGATAAAATAGTTCACTATCCATTACCATTAAAGCAACATGACCACGAAATAGATGTGGTAGGAGTATCAATCACTTTAAGCTCAGGAGACACTTTAATAATTAAATCTATGTATAACCCAAAGGGGGATACTGATATATATAATATTTTATCAACAGAAGCAGAGGGTCACAACTCGTTTATTTTTGGTGACCTAAATGCTCATAGCACTCATTGGGAAGATATTGAACAACCAAACCGAGCTGGGAAAAATGTTGAAAGATTACTGTTAGAAAATAATTATATAGCAGTTCTAACACCATATAATTTGCCAACTTATTATAATATAAAAAATAAAAAAATTTCGACCATCGATATTCAACTAGGTCCTGCTGCTGCTGTTGACCAGGTCTCAATAAGTAGAGTAACAGATCTACAAAGTGACCACTGCGCTATTAAGACTACAATCTCTAATATGTCCCACCAAACTAAACCTGGAAAAAGGAAGTTTATCAACAAGAAAGGTAATTGGCCAATGTTCAAGCAAATCCTGCAAGAAGCCAATTATAATTTACTTGAAGATTTTTCCCAAATTGATGATAAAGTAAAAATACTTAACAAAATTATGATGGACGCTGCTCACAAAGCAATTCCCAAGACAAGCCCCAATATTTGGACTCCAACTGGCAATAAGAGAATTAAAAATGGGTGGAATGAACTATGCTCTACTGCAGTGGAAGCTAAGAATGTAGCAAAAAAGGCATTTCAAAGACATCCATCAATGAGCACTGCAATTGAATATAAACGTAGCTCAGCAAAAGTAAAAAAAACATGTTTACAGGCCAAAAGAGAGGCATGGGAAAAATTTATGACTAGTATAGATCATCAAACTGCAGTATCTAAGATTCACCAATACGTAAGCAAGATGAATGGCAAGAGAATGACACTTGATGATCGGAAATATGAAATAAAACACCAGGGTCAACTAATAACTTCTGATTTCCTAAAAGCTGATATTTTTGCAAACACATTCATGAAAAAACCTCTAGACACTGTTTTGCCAAATCCACCTGTATGTGTCCTCCCTTCTGTAGCACAACATAAGAAGTCGTTAATGTTACCCTTTTCTTTATCTGAGTTACAGACAGCTATTGAAAGATGCAACTTAAATTCAGCCCCAGGATATGATGAGATACACATCAAATGGTTGATTGAAACACCTGACATTTTTTGAGCTAAGCTCCTGGAAGTATGTAACAACGCATGGAGAGAAGGGAAATTTCCTACCCCCTGGAAAATTGCACTTATTTACCCAATCCTCAAGCCTGGAAAACCACCAGAAGATCCTGTATCTTACAGACCAATATCAGTTCTCCCCACAATCAGCAAAATATTTGAGAGAATGATTTTAAGGAGATTAGAATGGTTTGCAGAGGTAAATCAAATAATACCCCAATCTCAGACAGGTTTTAGAAAGAGTCATAGTGCAATGGACAACATAACTAGAATAGAAACAGATATGACAGATGCTTTACAGGAGGGCGAAGTTGGTATTGCTGTATTGTTTGATTGGACAGATGCATATGGGAATGTAAAACGTAAAAAGTTACAAGAAATTATGCATAATAAAAATTTTCCACCTCTGGTGATCTCAATTATAATGGATTTATTATGTGATCGTTCCTTTCAAGTACAGATTAATGAAATACTGTCTGTAAGAAAACAAGTTGAAGATGGTCTCCCACAAGGAACTGTCATAAGCCCTCTTTTATTTACACTATATATTTCTGAACTAAAACTTAGAAGCCAGTCAAAACATGGAGAATTTGCTGACGATCTCCTTGTGTGGAACAGACATAAGAACATAACTTTACTCCAAAACATCATTCAGGAAGATATATATGATGTGTGCCTGTTTTCTAAAGCCTTTGGACTGCCCATTTCTATACCAAAAACAAAAGCAATTGTGTTCCATAAACGACAAGTAATCCTTCCGAAACCCTTAAGGATAGAGGAGAGTGAGATAGTCTATGAGCCGTCAGTTTGGCTACTGGGCATGATTCTTGATTCTCGTTTAAAATGGCAACCATATTTAATGATGTTAAGAATGACAATTTTAAAACGGCTAACCATCCTCAAACGACTTGCAGGATCTAAATGGGGATCTTCACCAAAGTTGATTATTGACTTTTACAAAATGTATATTCGGTCTAAATTGGAATATGGCATACAATTTCTTACAAATATCCCGGTTACCTTGTTCAATACCCTTGAGACACTCCAAAATTCAGCCATCAGAATTGCTTTGGGGCTCCACAAACATACTGCAGTGGTTAAGCTCAAAGAACTTTCTGGACTACCTGCTCTGAAAGACAGGGCTACTATGCAGAGAAACTGCTATTTCACAAAAATACAAACATATGGCAAAATCCATGCAGTTTTTCCCTCCACTTTTGGAAATCCTGCTAAGCCCCAACACCTACTATCTTCTTTTAGCCAGTATCTAAAAGATTACCCAAATTGGAAAAATGAACAGGCGGATAGTTACCCTTTTCCAAAATCTCCACCATGGGAAATGGTGGCTCCTGATTGTCATCTTCAGTTAGTTTCTAAAGACAAGTCACATTATTCAGATCAGTATGTCTGTCAACTCTTTGCTAATAAGATATCCTCACACTTTCCTGAACATATTCTAGCTTTCACGGATGGTTCAGTAAAAGGATCAAGAGCAGGAGCAGGTGTGTGTATTCCTCATGTTTCCTTGAATATATCAGCAACTCTTCCATCCCACACTTCAATTCTGTCAGCAGAGTTATTTGCTATACATAAAGCACTTGAAACTATGGCCAGACTAAACCTTTCGTCAAAGAATGTGTCAATCCTTACAGATTCAAATTCTGCAATTCAATTAATAAGAAAAATTAATTATGAGGCTGCTGATTCAGATTTAAAATTAATAAGAGATGATCTACAAAGATTAAATAAATGGGGTATTTTTGTTTGCTTCCAGCATATTCCTAGTCATAAAGGACTGATTCATAACGTGACTGCTGATAGGCTAGCAAATGAAGCAGCAAATATTGACCCCCAGCCAGAATCAAAATTGGGGAACCTACGAGATATTATGAAACGCCGTGGACAAATAAAGTGTCTACCATTTCGAAATTCCCCATTTCGTTCTAGAGAAGACACAGTGTGGTACTATAGACTGAAATCAGGATATCTTTTTCTGAATTCTGTCCGATTTCAATGGAATTTGTATCATTCTCCACTATGCAGGTGGTGTTTAACAACAGAGGAAACTCCCCAACACATATTTTTTGATTACCATATACTTGCACCCAAAACTAATAAGATTAAGATAATTTGTAAAAAACTGAAGATTGAAGAAATGTTTAACTCCATCATTAGTTTCCAACTACCTCCTAATACTGAAAGGCTGATCTATAGGATGATGATCCAAATTATGAAAAAGACAATGGAAAACGAGCTAATTTAGTAATGAAGATCTACTGTGCAGAAGAGAGCGAGAGTGAGTAGGAAGAGCCGTATTGGTACCGGCCGGCCTCTTGGCCTTAAACTGCTGGGGACAGGTAGCTCAAGTACTCGCACTTCCCACAAACCAAACAGAAGAGAAGAGAGAATGAAAAAGAAGGATTGCTAGTGCCATCTTGAAGTCAAAGGGGTGAAAGGACTGTATGCAGTCTGTATACCCTCATACAAATTATGGAATGGAATGGAGCAAAGTTGTGAAGCTGAAAACAATTTTGTTGTACGCCATTCAACAGAAGATCTATTTTGCAAGATTTCACTTTTATAACACATATTTTGAAGGTTGCAGCCCTCTAGAGGGAGAAGGGGTAGAGATAGGTACTTCAAAGTACCTTCCAAGGACATACTTTAGCCTGTAGATGCATCCCTGAAAGTTTCATTTTCCTAACATAACCCCTTTCTGAGATAGCAAGAAGTCAATCAACTAGAATTTTACCAAATGATTTTCTTTCAAGTAAAATTGATCTACCCTGAATAGGGTGATAATCCTGTCTTCAAGCAATCATCACATTAAAGCTGCAAACCCATTGTTAACATCACAATGCAAATAAGCTGAAATTGCTATAATTGACGAAGTATCAGTGCAATATTAGTATTTTAACCATGGTCTATCTCCTTTAGAATCATGTTTGAGTAACCTGATCTGAGCTATCTCTTCTAATCAGGACAGGGTTTTAAACTAATTTCCCAGGGATGAAAAATATGGTAGCTTTTCCATTAACTACATATATTTAACTATATTGTGTGTCATACACAAATTTATTTTTAAGCTTTTTGATCTAAAGGATTTTTTTTTAAACTTGCTCAACTATCAGAGACAGCACCTTACCCATTCTTGAAATTATACTAAACTAATCTGATAAATTCTAGTAGGATCCAATTTGGTGATATTTTGCTATGTACATTTATTCCATCTTTCATTTAAATTAAACAAAAAAAAACAAGTTTTTTCAACTGAAAGTAAGGAGTGACATTAAAACTTAAAACAAACAGAAATTACTTTGTATATGAAAGAGGCTGCTTCCTCATCAATGCCCCACTCTTTAGGCTAGAGTTTGTAACAAACTTTAGCGTAAAGAGCGGGGCGTTGATGAGGAAGCAGCCCCATTCATATACAAAGTATTTTCTGTTGGTTTTAAGTTTTAATGTCGCTCCTTACTTTCAGTTGAAACAATTTTTTTTTTTATTTAATATCTGAACGTTTTCTAGTCAATGCATGTTTCGATTTTAGCTCTCCGCAGAGGAATAATTAAAATGAAATTTGTATATTTTCTTATGCAAATGATTGAGGTATTAGGAGGAGGTGAGCCCCTCATATGGGTAATAATTCCTGTTTGTTTTAAGTTTTAATGCTGCTCCTTACTTCCAGCTGAAAAAAACTTTTTCATATATTTTTTATTGTTTTTTTTAAGTAATGCTAGTAAATCCTGCACTCCCTTCATGGAAATTATCTTCCCCCATGACAAATTCCTCAATGGAAAGCTCCCCCAGCATATCCCCCTCTTCTTGACCCCTCCCCCAACCAAAAAATCCTCCTGAAAACGCCTGTACACTTCCCAATAACCATTACTATATGTAAGCACTGGTCAAAGTTTGTAACTTGTAGCCCCTCCCACAGGGACTGTGGGGGAGTAAGTCATCCCCAAAGACATAGTTATAAGGTTTTTCGACTACGCTGAATAAAATGGCTATCTCAGAATTTTGATCTGTTGACTTTGGGAGAATAATTAGCATAGGAGGGGGCCTAGGTGCCCTCAAATTTTTTGGTCACTTTAAAAGGGCACTAGAGCTTTTTATTTCCGTTAGAATGAGCCCTCTCGTAACATTCTAGGACAACTGGGTTGATACAATCACCCCTGGAGAAAAAAAAACAAATAAACAGGCATCTGTGATCTGCCTTCTGGCAAAAAACACAAAATTCCACATTTTTGTAGATAGGAGCTTGTAACTTCTACATTTGAATCTGATGGTGTAATTTTTGTTAAGATTCTATGACTTTTAGGGGGTGTTTCCCCCTAGTTTCTAAAATAAGGCAAATTTTCTCAGGCTTGTAACTTTTGATAGGTAAGACTAAACTTGATGAAACTTATATATTTGAAATCAGCATTAAAATGCGATTCTTTTGATGTAGCTATTGGTATCAAAATTCCATTTTTTGAGTTTTGGTTACTATTGAGCTGGGTTGCTCCTTACTACAGTTTGTTACCACAAACTGTTTGATTTGATACTCCTTTCACCAACTTCAGCAAATCAACAAAAATTTTCTACTTTTTGTGTATAGACCCCCTCCTCTTTCCCTATTTGACCTAAGGTCAATGAAAAAAACTTTAAAAGCCTTAGCCTTTTTGACCTAGGGTCATAGTCTCAGAATCTCAATCAAACAGATGGATGGAGAAATAGAAATTGCAATGTCTGTGTTATCTATAGTTAACACGTTTGATCCCAGAAAAGATTTAACAAATTTTATCATTGTCACATCAAATTTAGCATGCTGATGAGCCTGATATTTGCCTTGTAGTGTCCTTTTTCAAATAATATGTATCAAAAATAAAAAAAAGTTTTATTTTTGCTGTTTAAGATGTTTATGACTTTACAGAATGTTATATTTGAGTATGGGTGTGTGCTAGGATTAACAATGCTTATGACAGCAAAGGTCCTTCCATTTGTGGCACCACAGAGTGTTGAATCCCTGACCCTAAACTCCTGAGTCAACTGTCATATTTGACATATGTGAAAAAATGTATTTAATTTTTTTTTTTTTGCTCGTAAAGGTGTAGTTGAAAGTAGTCAGAGCCTTGGGGTGTGAATCCCCTTATTTGTCCTGTTGGAAGGAGGCTAGTACTGTACTTCAATTTTCATAGTTTCTTGTTAATCTTATAATCTCAACTTTTGCAATTTTCTTGTTTCTTTACCACTTCAATGGTATTCTATGAACCTGTTCTTGTTCTTTGTAATATGCCTTTACTTTATTTGGGATATATGTAGGCTTCTCTTTGATACTTTACAATTTTGCATGTAGCTTATTCTAAATGTTGTCAAGTCTCTTAAGTCCCTTATACCTGATGCTTTCCCTACTGTTTTTAGTTGGTAAAAAAAAAATCCAAAGAAAGTTTTCATTGAAAAGAGCCCAAAAGTGAGATTGAATTTATCAAAGCTTGGAGGTTTGCCCCTTCAGTCTGTTGAAAGAAAACAGATTCATAATTGAAGCTTTGTTCATTTCAGTCTTAATAGTGACCTACATTTGTGACAATTCATTAAATGATTGTAAGGGGATACTTCTATTTATTTATTTGTCTTGTTTGAATTCCAAATGATTTTTTTTTAATTCTTTAAATTGATATACATTCCTTACAAATTAATTAGTTGCACCACAGTTCCATTTGCAATTTTTGACCTACTTTGTAACCCTTGGTCTCAAAATTGCATATAAATTTATTGAAGCTAGGGAACCTAGAACTCCTGTCTGCTTGAAGAAAAGGGATGGATGTAAGTTGGTTTAATTACACTAAAGTCCTAGGGCCATTGCAATTAAAATAAAACAATAAAGATTAACTATAAAATACTTGACATTACATAAGCATAACAGTCACAAAGAAAATCCATTCACAAAATTTTACTTTTGTGCTCAGTTGCCAACCTGAGCAATTGCCTAAATTTTTAAACCTTGCAAAACCTTCACCAGCCATCTCTCATGACCCACACTCTTGTCTATACATCAACAATTCATTGAAAAGGAACAACTACCCTACTGTCATTTCTTAATTTGTATTCATGTTTAATAAGTTTAAAAGAAAGCTTATATGGCTAAGTCAGAAGCCCAGTAAAGGACAAGGTGATCCTTTAGCCAGGAAGTGCAATAGGAAGCTAGGGGTCAGCCATCCTGTGCTTTTGCATGCCCTTCCTGCTTACTGTCCCCACATTTCTTTAGGTAACTTTTTAAAGTTGGGCCAATTCTAGCTGAACTATCAGAGTCACATCACTGATCCCTGTCCCAAACCAAATAATCTGGTAATTCCAGGAATTAAACCTGTGCCCTTTGGACAAAGGATTCTCAAGCTAGAGAGCCAGCCACTTAGGAAGGAACACAAGTGTGACCACAGAACAACAATTGTTTGAAAAAAGAAAATATTTAAAAAAACTCAAGTCATAGTTGCTGCCCATAAACAATATGCATTTTATTTAGACAAATTAAATTTAAGACAGGTATCAACAAAACTCCATCAGGAATTGTATTTACTTAAGATACAATAAGCAATATGAAAGCTTAGTTTTGTGATATTCTGGTCTTGAAATAATACAAAATAAGAAAAATTATATGTTCTATTTGTTTTCCACAAGCTCATTTGAGACTGCAATGTGCCCATGGTGCACTTATAATATCTCTAAAATGCTTTAAACAGAAGGATTTGTAAAGACAATTGTTCTGATCAGCAAGAAAAGTACTAACATAATTCTCTAAACTTGGAACTTTTTAAGACAACTTTTTAGCAAAGCAAATGCAAAACAAAAGAATTCAGCTAAAAGTGGTAAAATATACAACAAATCTAATTGGTCTAAATAATCAAGGCCTATAAACACAACTGCCTTCTAATCTCAATTCTTTGTGTTTCTGATTCTTAGCAGCAGCTTTGTAATGGAAAATCTCAGTTTTATTAGCCTACTAGACATGGTCTAAATGGTTCTGGAGACATTGACATTTTATTTTCTCTAGATATATATTTAGTGCAGCAGTGCATATGCACTATGTTACAAATCTAATGATCACCCAATTTGCATGACCACTAGATTTCAAAGGCCAGAGAAAATTCGATCCTTGAATCTAGTCATGACCTTTGATCTTGATTGCCATCATAAGAAAGTCATGGGCCTTACTTATTGTTAGACATAGGCCTACCAAAGACTATAGTAAATGCTAGATATACCCAGTGTCTCACCTAAGCTATCCAAAATCAAAGTCTTGACAATTATGCATGCATTATCTGCAAGAAAAAAAATTGCTCCTCCATCAGACAGAGAAAAAGAATATCCAGTACTTAAATTTGCAGTAGTAGCAAAGTGATTAGGAGCTACATAGAGAGCTATTTTCAATCTGATGGTTGATTTCTGTTTCTTCCCCTACTACTGAGTTGCTGTTGAGTAGGGATTTGAGCTTCAAAGAACAAATGACGAAAACAGTTTTCGGACTGAGTATTCAGAATTAACCCTGCATCCAGATGCAGCATTCTTTGTAAAATAAGATTTCGGACACGGTCAAGGACTGTAGTGTTTAGCTAGTATTTGTCAGTTATCAATGCTATCTATGGGTGCGTTTCTTTACTTCTCCGATTATTAATCTGATTAATCCAAGCGTTTCTTTAGACACATATGACGTCAGAGGTTAGTCGGATTATCCCCACAAACGCTCAAGATTACTTGTCCGTGGGCTGGCACTTTATAACCCCCAAATAAAAAGATTATTTGAGGATTGTGACGTCAATGCTATATATTTTTTTAAATGGATAAACATGTGAAATCGTTAAGTCTAGAGAAAAGACAAGGAAACTGTAAATAATAAAAATAATCTTAGCTTTTCAGTGACCTGTAAGTAATATTATGCATATTCCTTAGTATCTAAAGGGTTTTTGGTGTTCTAGGCCTGTCTTGCATAGGCTAAGCTTCATAAGGAGTCAGAAGAAAAGTTTTTTGTTATTAAAAAGGTTGATTCTTAGGGAGGCAGCTATCACTTTGGTGAGTTAGTCAAATGTTATTATATCAAACAGGTCTAGTTTCTAAACCATCCTATAATTATTAGTTGGAAAAAATTTAGAATGATTAGGCCAATACCTATAGCCTTTTATATAGTCTATATTTGTTGAGACTGCTATTTAAACTGGATTTTTAAGATACAGTAGGGGTAAAATTTTACTTTAGCTACTTTTGGCTATCTTTGAAAGAGGTTAGGCTAGGAAAATGAAACTTTCAGGGATGTGTCTACAGGCTAAAGTATTTCCCAGGAAGGTATTTTGAAGTACCTACTTCTACTTCTTTTCCCTCTAAAGGGTCCTGAAATTTTTGGGTGCCTTATTTTTTTGGTTATCAGTTTCTTTTTCTCTGGCCTTAGTTCTTAATTATTCTGGCCTTAGACAACTCCTGTTGATTGAGCAGAACTTTAAGCCATAACACTGTTTTTTCTAATTCTAAAAATAATCTTTTATGCCACCTCATTATAGGTTAAATATATGGCTTATATTATTTATTCTCCATGAATTTTTGTTTTATTTGATTTCATTGATGTCAGTTGCTTTCTGTTAAAAATATATTTATTTTTTTACATCAAGCTTCTTCTTTTGTGAAAAAATTTGAACTGTTTTTCTTTTTATATATTGTATAAAATGTAAAGGAATACCTGGCCCTTCATTTCACAGATTCAACTGAAAGTATTAGAGGCATCTTACATCAAAATTCATTTGACACATTTTAATGTTTTTTTTTTTTAGATGACATAGGACACCATTAAAGTTTTGCATTTGCTTTGCTAAAAATTGTCTTAAAAAGTGCCAAGTTTAGAGAGTTATGTTAATATTTTTCTTGCTGATGAGTATAATTTTTTTTTAAATTCCTTCTGTTTAAAGAATTTTAGAGAGATTCTGAGCCAACCATGGGTATATTGTTGTTACAAATGATTTTTCTCAAATGGGGTTGTGGAAAACAAGTAGAACATATAATTTCTCTTTTTTTATTATTTCAAAACCAGAATATCACAAAACTAAGCATTAATATTGCTGATTGTACCTTAAGTAACAACAATCCCTGATGGAGTTTTGTTGATACCTGTTTAAAAATTTATTTGTCTTAATGAAATACATATTGTTTGTGGGACAGCAATGAGCAACTATGACTTGAGTTATTTTTTTTTTCAATATTTTCTTTTTTCCAAATAATTTTTGTTCTCTGGTGACATTTGTATTCCTTCCTAAGTGGCTGGCACTCTAGGTTGAGAATCCTTTATCCAAAGGGCACAGGTTTAATTTCTGGCATTAGCAGTTTATTTGGTTTGGGACGAACGTCAGTGATGTAACTCTGTAAGTTCAGCCAGAATTGGCCCAAACTTAACAGGTTACCTAGAGAAATCTGGGGTCAGTAAGCAGGAAGGACATGCAAAAGCATAGGATGACTGGCTCCTAGCTTCCTATTGCACTTCCTGTCTAAAGGATTACCTGGTCCTTTACTAGGCTTCTGACTTAGCCATAGGAGCTTTCTTTTAAACCCATTAAATATAAGTACAAAGGAAGAAATGTCAGTAAGGTGGTCCTTCCTTTTCCATGAATTTTTGGTGTACAGACAACAGTGTAGGTCATAAGAATTGGCTGGTGAATGTTTTGCAAGGTTTAAAAATTTAGGGCAATTGCTCAGGTTGGCAACTGAGCACAAAAGTAAAATTTTGTGAATGGTTTTTCTTTGTGAATGTCGTATTTATGTCATGTCCAGAATTTTAAAGTTAATCTTCATTGTTTTTTTTTTTAATTTCCATGGCCCTAGGACTTTAGTGTATTAAAACCTACCTATGTCCATCCATTTTCTTTTAAACAGAGAGGAGTTCTATGTTTCCTAGCTTCAATAAATTTATAGTCAATTTTGAGACCAGGGTTACAAAGTAGGTCAAAACTTGCAAGTGGAACTATGATATGACTAATTAATTTGTAAGAAATGTATATCAATTTAAAGATTAAAAAATTATGTAGAAAACAAACAAGACAAATAAATAAAAGTATCCCTTTACAACCATTTAATTAAGTGTAACAAATGTAGATTATCCCTAAGATTGAAATGAACAAAGCTTCAATTATGAATCTGTTTTCTTTAAACAGACTGAAGGGACAAACCTCCAAGCTATGACAAATTCAATCTCACTTTTGATCTCTTTCCTTTTCAATAGGAACTTTCTTTGGATTTTTTTTCAACCAAGTAAAAACATTAGGGACATGATCAGGTATAAGTGACCTTCCACTAAGCCTACATACCCAGGGGAAAATTGTGCAGCTATACTAATAATTGGTAAATTTTTTGTTGTTCATATGTTTGATTTACAAATAAAGTGAACATACTCCTTGATGCCCTTTTTTATTTTTTACAAACATAATAAGTGCTTCAAGTACAAGTTTTTGAGCTCTTGAAAATGACCAAAGTATACTCAAATAGTTTTTGGGTATAAGAAAGCTTAAAACATTGGTCTCAAACTTACTGTTTCATTATTAATCCATTTTTTACATGTTGTATAATCTATGAGCACTGATTTTCCACAATTAAGTTGGATTAATAAATTTTACAATATTATGCTGTATTTCTTCTTCTTTGATGCCAAATTTTCAATTAAGGTATGTGTTTTTGGTCATTTTTGACAAAATAATGTATGTTTTTCACTGCCAAAATTCGTTAGGTTAAGTAAGGTCAAAAAGTGCTTAAACTTGAACTAGCAAAATAAGCAATTATTATATTTGTAAAGAACATACAAAAAGGCATCAAGTGGTATATTCATTTTATTTTTAAATCAAAATATGAACAACAAGAAATTCACCTCTAACATGCCTAATTTGCAAACATATAGCCCAAATTATATATTTCCAATGTTTTCTGCCACCTGTTACTTGTTTTTCCAGTTCTTGTTTTGCCACAGTTGCCTCAATTAACAGGTACAAGGGTTGAGGGATAGATTGGCAGAATCAATAGAAAATATGTAATTTCAGCTATAGATTTCCATATTAGCAGGGTTGGGGCTAAAGTAGAGCAGGGCTGCATGTAGAAAGCTATAATTATTATGTAAATTACAAAGAATCATCTTTTTTTAACAGGTTTGCTTCTATAGGTCTACAGGTCCTTCTCTTGGCTTATACCACATCAAGCATTATATAACCAAAGAAGAATAAGTAGCAAAAAGCTATATATACATAAGCACATGTTATTTAACAATGACTTCTCTAGTGCTTAACTATGACCCCTTAGTAATATTAACAAGAAACAAGGGTAAAACTGGTGCAAACAGTATTACTGGCTTTCATATAAAGTGAATATACCACTTGATGCCTTCTTATATGCTCTTTACAAATATAATAATTTCTTCTACTGCAAATTCAGATTTAAGCACTTTTTCACCTCTTGACCTCTTAAAAATGACCTATTAATGGAGTCATTACAAATCTGTAATAGTTTAGAAACAAATTTGGGCTATATATTTGCACATCAGGGGGGTGGGGGTAAAGCATAGCATATATTATATACGTAGACTAACCATTGCTGTTTTTTTTTTAATGTGTTTGTGCACATCAAATTTTAATGAAAAGAGAAATCACCAGTGCAACAGCACACACACAAAAATTCAAGCAATGGTTAGTTTACATATTAAATATATGCTACACTTTACCCCCACCCCCTGATGTGCAAATATATAGCCCAAATTTGTTTCTAAACTATTACAGATTTGTAATGACCCCATATATAGGTCATTTTTAAGAGGTCAAAAAGTGCTTAAATATGAACTTGCGGTAGAAGCAATTATTATATTTGTAAACAGCATCACAAAAGGCATCAAGTGGTATATTCAAATTATATGAAAGCCAGTAATACTGTTTGTACCAGTTTTACCCAATGGTAAAACTGGTGCAAACATAAATAGGTAACAGAAAAAGTGAAATTTAGTGTAAATGACAATCAGGAACTGGATCAAGGGGGTCAAGAACAGGGCTATATAATTGGAGTTCAAAGAACGTGGTGATTTTTTAGTGAAAAAAAAGCACTTCCCTGGCTAATTTAGGACTTTGAATTAATTAGCCTACCAACATTTTCCTATCCTATGCAATTGAAATAATTTTCCCTTTTCAGAGCATTAAGACAATTTATCACAATAAAAAATATCCAAAGCATCTTGAATGGAATGACTTAAAAAGGCAAATGACAACCACAATTTGAAATCTTACAATTAAACTTCTGGCCACACAAATTGTATTAGGCTACCCAGCTCTGAAATAATTGCTGAAGCTGTATTTGCCTGTAAAATTTGAAACAGGCCCAAAGTCCTAGCCTCTTCCTTGTCAAAACTTCACATAGCATTAAAATAATAATTACACGTCACCAATGTTGTTATTATTCGCAATTAATCTTGCCGTTTTCAGTAACACGTGGCCAGACAAGTATTTGTTGCTATCTTTTAGGGGTTAAACCTCGATTAGTAAAAATCCCATTGGACAAGTAAAGAAACGCACCCTATATGAAAATTGATAAGTCTTTGAACTCTCATGTCAAAGAAGAAAGAGAAGTTGAAAAAAGTATAAATAGCTTTAGGCCGATTTCTGTATACAATTGGTGTCAAACTGTAGGTGCTTTTTTGTTCATTTTAGATTAAGTGTCATATTCCTTTGGAACGTGACTGTTGGCCAAGTTATAGGCACAGACTTGATAAATGGCCTTTTTAACATCTCAAGAAGTAGACTAGACCTATTCCTTTTATTTTCTAGGCTTATATGATGTCTCCCATGTGATTGTTTTACTCAATAATTTAATCTTAATAGACCCTTAAAATTGATACTTATTTTATTTAAGAATTAACGACGCTTCTTGACTACTATGGTCCCTGCGTTGGCCCTGCAGTGCATTCCTGCAGCGTGATTCGATCTCTGGGTCCCGTATTACCAAGCTAAGGTCAAATCCACTGCGCCACCACAGGACTAAAATTGATACTTTTGGATACAGTAACAACTTTTAAATAGGCCTAGCCTATTGGCTTAGAACTTTGGCTAGCCTAGGCTACTGTCTGAGTATTATAATCTCAAGGATTGATGTGTCGCAATTAAGTTGGATAACAAATTCATGGGTTATGGTATGAATTTGTGCATATTATCCTCTGTTTAGTGAATATTCACTATTGATAGACTAACCCATAACTCCCAAAAATAGAATAAGATCAATTGACAAAGTATATTAGGCCCTATTAGAATTGCCTTGCACAAAACTTCTATATTGCAAACTATCTGTCCCTTGGATTGAACAATAAAGGAAATATATTGGTTTAAAAATCAAGAAAAGTGGCAGTAAAATTCTAGTTGATTGACTTTTGGCTATCTTGGAAAAGGGTTAGGTTAGGAAAATGAAACTTTCAGGGATGGGTCTAAAGGCTAAAGTATGTCCCAGGAAGGTATTTTGAAGTACCCACCTCCACTCCTTCTCCCTCTAGAGGGCCCTGCAATTTGCCTAAATGACAGGTCTACAGCCTACCTATTAAAATTTTGACAAAACAACATTTTACCTTAATTTTCAGTTACCCAGTTGTGTTTTCTCTGCCTTTAGTTCTGAAAATGGAATTTCTTTTATTTGAATAGAATTCTGAGCCTTATCAAGGTTTTTTTTTTCAAAATTTAGGAAATGTATTTGCATATCCTTAAAACCTTATAAATTGAGACTGAGCAAAGTTGTGGAGCTGAAGACAATTTTGTTGTAGCTACTTCATGCAAGCAGAAGATCTATTTTGCAAGGTTTCACTTTCATTACACACATTTTTTAAAAATCAGGGCCCTCTAGAGGGAGAAGGAGTGGAGGTGGGTACTTCAAAATACCTTCCTGGGACATCCTTTAGCCTTTAGACCCATCCCTGAAAGTTTCATTTTCCTATCCTAACCCCTTTCCAAGATAGCCAAAAGTCAATTAACTAGAATTTTACTAAAGTGGCAACCACCAAAATATTCTGTATAAAGAGCAGCCTATATTATTTCTTTTCTTTTTTTCTTCTTTTCCTCAGATAGCTGAGCACTAGAACATCATAGAGTGCTGTTTAATGGCTCATTATAAAGGAAGTTTAAAGGACTGAAACCTTTCATAATTAAAAAATATTTGCAAAATAGAATTGATTTTTCCACTAAAAACTGGATTTTCCACAATACTCTAGTAGCTGTTTATATTATAGGCTACTATAATAAAGAGCAAACTCTACCCTGTGAGCCTACTTAATGAAATGTCTAATATAAAGAGAAAGTTTTGAGACTGATAAATTATATTAAAGCTACATAAAAGATCTGTGTCATGGTCATAGAGTTAGCTGAATCCAGGCTTCAGTAGTAGCTAGCAATCTAGTAAAAGACATCTTTATGTTTATCACATCTTTAAATCAAAATTACGTTTAAGGGCCAAAGTTGTTTTGCATTAAATTTGGTTTTCAGCTGTAATTATAATGAGGAATTGAGGTTACAATAGTAGCTAGCAGCCTAGTAAAAGACAATCACATCCAATAGATTTCATATTTTATGCTGGATAAATCTGGCACACTTATCTAAGTTGAGGCTGTTGAGAGTGAACAAGACTAAGGGGTGATTGTTGAGAGGAAGTTTTAAGTTCCATGAGCACACTATGCAACAAGTTGCTAAGGCCAACAGAGCCCTGGGACTACTTAAACAAACCCTATCATCATGCCATCCTCTGATAATAAGAAATTATGCAATGCTCTTGTAAGACCTCATTTGAAGTTTGGCTGCCCTGTTACAAATCCTCAATATAAGGGAGATGTGGCAGCCCTAGAGAGCATACAGAGAAGAGCCATTAAGTTTTGTGCCCCACACCAACAGGTTTCCTACCCTGAACATCTACATTGTCTGAAGATACCCACATTGGTTTACTGGCAGCACAGAGAAGATGTCAGTTTTGTCAAGAAAATGCACCAAAAATAACATGGCTAACTCCATTTTTACTTGCTCCCTTGCCACTATGACACAAGGCCACTCAATGAAGCTGCAACAGGAGCCCTCAGGATGCAGAGATAGGACAAATTTTTTCTTAGTATGTGCTGTCTCAACTTGGAATAGTCTTTCCAATGAGACTGTCACTGGTGAATTGATTAATTCTTTCAGAAATGCAGTTGATTTGGAGTGGAGTAATGCAGAATGGAAGTATCAGTGGGACACCACACCCCATCACACCA
The DNA here is from genome assembly GCF_032884065.1 of Artemia franciscana. Lineage (NCBI taxonomy): Eukaryota > Metazoa > Arthropoda > Branchiopoda > Anostraca > Artemiidae > Artemia > Artemia franciscana. The sequence goes on along the minus strand of NC_088879.1, from coordinate 35,303,500 downwards.
ACTAATTGTGTCACTTTGTCAATTCAACAGCAAGATGCTCTACAGGAGGATGTTGTCCACCTTATCTTGCTGTAAATGCAATTTAAGGTAAGCTAATACTAAGAAATATAATAACCCATACGTCCCAAAAATAGAGTCAGATCACAACAAAAAGTACACTATTGGAGCCATCTTGTCAGAAACCCACATATAGGAAACTTACCATTCCTTGGCTTGAACAACAAGGGAAATATATTGCTTTGAAAATCAAGAAAAGGGGCTACAACAACAATATTCTGCATATACAACATTTTTTTCTTTCTTTTTTCTTTTCCTCAGATAGCAGATCTCTGGAACATTGTACAGAGCTGTTTAATGACTCATTTTAAAGGAAATTGATGGGGTTGAAATCTTTTCTAATTAAAATAATTAATTTTTAAAATCAAATCAATTTTGTACAAAGAATCATTTGCACAGTGATGTAACACAATTATCTTTTGAATGATAAAATAGCACAAGTATGTTATGCAAATTGACACAGTTTACATAAAGGACTGATATAGTTTGTCATAAATGATGTTAGTCAATTACATAAAGACTCAATTAAGTTTTATAATAAAGAACAATTCCAGGTTGAAGCAGTAACCAGTGAAGGCTTCCATGTTAATCCCTAGTCCTTCCTCTGACCTCAATTCACAAGATATTATCAGGCAAAGATCCAATTTTAATCACAGTTAATTGATTTTTTCTCCATTTTATACAAGATTAAATACAGTGCTATATTACCAGCTAAAATCAGGTGTCCTACTTCTAAATAGCTTGTTATTTAATTGGAAGCTACATCATTCCCCTTTATGCTGAGTCTGCTTTTCAACATATGAAACAATCCAGCATATAGTATTTGATTGCCAGGCTCAGAGTGAGGAGACTATTGCTCTTAAGCATTTCTGCTCCTTGGCTAAGATTCCAAATACTTATACAGCTATCCTGGATTCTAACCTGCCATGGGAAATTGATAGTAAGATATTTAAGGCAGCAATTGATATCTTAAAGAAGAGAAATATTGTTTATTAATGATTAAAGCTTGAAGAAGTCAATTTTTATAAGGATGTGATTTATGTATAGTTTTTGATTGTGCATAAGAGAGCAGGAATGAGTAAGAAGAGCTGTATTGGTACCGGCCCCCCTAGTGGTCTGAAACTGCTGGGGAGAGGTAGCTCAGGTACTCACACTTCCCACAATCAATAACAGTGTATTATTGTTTATAATTGCATATATTCATTGTTTGCAAACTGGAGGAGAATAGTGCTTCCAGTGGCTAGTTTTTCTGAAGAAGAAGTCAAAGAGGTGAAAGGACTTGTTGTTAGTCCATATACCTCCCTGCAATTTTTGGAACTGGATCTATGTTAATTTTATAAAAAAAAAGTTGTACAATGGTGAAAGAAGTGATGGAAATTATGTGAACTAGGATTATTTTATATATTACAAAGTAAGAATATTTTTTCCTAGAATGCCTCCTTATGTACTGGACTGCTCATACATTTACACCAAGGCATTGAGTGGTATATTTACCTTATTTCAAGGTCAGTAATTCAAAATGCTCCATGTTTAGCAATTTTTGCTATATGTTTGCACATGAAGGGGGAGGGATGGTTAAGTATAGTGGAGCTGCAGTTGAATTGAAACTACAATGATGAAGTAAGAACCGTTGTTTCTAATCTTTTAAATAGCTTAAAACAAGAGAAAAAGGTGCCTTCTTTGAGGGTCCATAATGGGCTTAAAATAGAACTCACAAGTAAAGTAATTATTGTATTCAGAAAAAGCATAAAAGGCATTGAGTGGTATCATCACCTTACTCCCTGGCTAGTAATTTAAACTGTTCCATTTTTACCAAAATTGACCTAAGAGTTAAACTCTAGTATTAAAGAAAATGAAATCTGAGTAGACAAGTTTATTAGTTGACTTTTTTCTGGTTTTTCAGGTGCAGAATATAAACAGTGGAAATGTCTAACTAGAAGTATTTTATATCTGCCAATACATTTTTGCATTTAAGTTTGAGACCCAGGGTCTGGTCTATTTTGATCACATGATAAGTTATATCTAAATCAGTAGTTCCAAAGCAATTAGGTGACATGCCCCGTCTAGGCATTTCTAAAATCCTGATACTTCCCTCACAATATTTAAATTTTGTTATTCAATGTCTTACACTTAATCATCTGAAGGAAGCTTAAAGTTCCATTAACATGGCATTTTTTTTAGTTGCACTCAAGGTATATTTTATACAAACAAAAAATATTTTCTGAAAGCAATAAGTTTTATACAATGTATAACACCATTGCAATACTAACATCTATCCTTTTTACTTTCAAATGCTTTTGAATGTGACATAAAAATGATTCTTTCCAACTTAAGGCTCTAGAGAATAGTCTGCCAACAGTGGAACATCCTGCCCATGACCCACCAAATATTGTCATGCCCCACTGGTGGGGCCTGCACTCTGTGTAGGGAATTACAGATCTGAATCATCCATATTCTTTGTGCTTGCTTGGCATTAGATTTTAGCACAGACAGTCTGTTTTAGTATTCCCGTGAGTATATAGTCTGAAGAAGTTGGTTAGTTGTTAGTTTTGTTGTTTTATGTTAGTTTTGCTCTAAAATTACAAGATTTATTGTTTTATTTCAGCAACAGTGTTTAATTACAGTTTAAAAGCACTAGCACTGATTTTTGTCTCCAACTCCCCCATGCTTTGTGAGGAGGAAACAAACATTTCTCAATATCTTTTGCATTAACTAAGAATGTTATCCCTAAGGTTAAAAACTGGGAGCTCCTTCAGTTTCTAAGGAAAGGCATTAATGTCACAACACCTCATTTGTTCTCAAGTATGGAATTGGGCTCTATAGATGGGACAGGTGGTAGCCATGCTTGGGACAGACCCTAATATACCGTTTTTATACTCCTCAATCTTTTTTCTCTAGAGTATCTGTCAGTATTCTGCTGTCTCCTCTTGTTTGATATCCTGATGTGGCCTTTCTCAGATGAGCTTTTGGATGTGTTCTTTTCATAACAGGTGAAATATTAAAGTTCAGGTGACTTAGGTGTGTTGAGAGACTAGTTCCCCCTTGTTCTAGATTTGAGGAAGCCATATCTTCATCTCTTGGCTTATATGCAGGCTCATCCAATGTTTGGTAAGTTACAGTTGATAGCAAAAACTCATCATTAAATGGAGTAATACCTGTTGTTTGAAAATCTGCAGTGATATTTGATGGGGTGAATGAAAGGGGATAAGCAACACCAAGAAACTAGGGTATTTCATACTGAGAAAATATAGGGAGAAATGTATGCCAACGCCTTTCCCAATCAACACCACTGATAATACATAAAGGGGGAGGAGAAAAAAATGGACAGTGTCTCTTGTTACCGTGCTTAAAGCAGAGTGAAATTGTGGAAATCTAGGTAGAACAAAATTTATTTTTTCTGTTTTTCCAGTGAAGATATGAAAAAAGTGTATGCATTTTTCAATGAAAATGCCCCTTAAAACGTATTTTTGGAAATCTAGGGGATAAATGCCCTCCTCCATATTGACGCCACTGGATGCTAAAAGTTCTTCTGGTTTATAATTACTACATTTTTGTTTTCAGATTAATTTGAAGTGATGAGATCCACAGCTTTGTTTCAAGAGCTAAAAAAACATCTTTGGTTGCATAATCACTGCAAGCTGTATTCTCAAGAACTGTTAAAACTAGTAAATGAAGCATTAAAAGAAGGAACAAATAAGGAAGGATTTGAGTTAGTGATTGATAAAAGAGTAGAACAACGAAAAACAAGAACTCAACTCTATAAAGAGTCAAGAAAACCAGTTTTAGGAAAACCAATTGAAGAGAAAATTTTATTTAATAGTTTCATTGAAGAGAACAATCAAAGACTGGGTTTTAAAGAACTATTAAAAAATGAACAAGATAGACTAAAATCTGATAACAGGAAACGCCTCGAGAGTCAAGCCACCTCAATAGCTGCAAGGTTACTCTCTAGAACTATTGCAGCAGAGGATGACATAGACAAAACTGTTGCAGATGACACAGATGTAAAATTTCCCTTTCAGTCATTCACACCAATTAATGATAACACTACTTCATCTAGGAGTGTCAGAAGGGGCTTGCCTAACCTAGCTAATGTTGAAACAACGAATGCTAATTTTGATGAAGAATGGATGGCTGATTATGGTACTGCTGACCCAGCTCTGCCAGCTAGTGATGTACCTTGTCATGGCTGTGGTGCTCATCTTCATTGTAAAGATTCAGGATTACCAGGTAAATTTGTGTTTGCTTTTACTTCTTGACAAAACATTTCTTTACACATGTGAATGCAGGACATGTTAAAAAATGCTAGATATAAGAGCTAAAATTCTTTTCAATAGAACTAGGAATTTTAGAATGTCTGACCTATATTGCAAAATATTGGCAGAATATATAGTGTAGAATATCATCTAGTATTTATTTTTATATATTTTAGTTTTTTTCATATTTTTGAGGGTTGAGTTATGACTTAGGTAAGATGATGGTTAAAGAAAATAATTGGAAAATATGAGATTAGTGGCGACTGCAGAAGAGTTGTGATAAGAAAATTTAGGTTGGCCACAATTCACAAAATAGGCAGAATGGCAAAAATAGGTAGAATGTATAGAGTAGAATGTATAGAGTAGAATGTTTATTGGCATATATTATTATTAGTATTGAAATAAGATATTGATATTGAAATATGATATTGGGAAATATGAGATTAGTGGCAACTGCAGAAAAGTTGTCATAGGATGGAAGCACTAGGACTAACAGGTTCCATTAATTATATCATACAATGAACTTGGTTTGGTACTAACCAAAGATGCCAATAGCAAAAATAGTTGGGGGGACTCTTTTACGCGCCACTACTTCACTGATTCAAATTTCATCAGACTAGATGAAAAAACAAAATTGGAGAGGCGTTTCCCCTTCCCTATACATGACACCCATGCTGAAATTTCCGTGATACCAGTTTATATCTTGCTATCAAGATTGTATCCACTAGGCATAAATCAGAAGGCTATTCTGTCTGTAGTACCTTTAAGGGTTTTTTTTTCCAAATTTAATTGAAATAACAAGAGCAAACTCTAAATTCTGAGCAAAGTAAATTTAAGATTGACAGAGCTCCTTATTCTAAATAAGCAAGCAATAGTTCAAGTAAAAAAAAAAGTTTTCCTCAACCCTTGTTTACAAAAAAAAACACTCCAGGTGCAAATCAGAAGATTCTCCAGTCTGAAGCACCTTAACTTGTATGGACTTAGTGAATTTTCAGGAACGAATACGCAATTGTTTATAATTACTTCCCCTGCAACATAGAAGCTCAATATATAGTTTTTTGACGCTTCCAAAGTGATTTGTTATCTCAATTTTTAATCAATTGCAACTTTGTCCTTTACAAGGTAAAATTGTAGTTTGGTTCCGAAAAATGAACAAAAATGGCTACTTTCTCGTTGTACAATCTTTTTGGTTAATTCAGAAGGATCTAGAACGTGTAGTTTCTGTTCTAATGAGCCTGATCTTTATCCCTTAGGACTATATCTCGATACGATTACTCCTGGAAAAAAAGAATAAACACACATGCATGATGATCTATGAGGGGGGGGGGGGAGGGATGTGAAACCACATTTTGTAGATAGGAGCTTGAAGCATGCTTGTTAGAAAATAGATTCTTAATATAGAGCTTGATTATAGCAAACCATTGTTTATTTTATTCTTTTCTGTTGATACTATATGATACAGTCTATATTTTCGGAGGGGTTAAAGTAAGCACCGTAGGCGCTGTATACTGTAGCGTATACACTATGGGGAAGAGGGAATCCTTATGAATAGGGGACTCTAGGTGAAATCGGTTTCAGAATTAAAAGCAAAAATCATGAAACTAATTGAATTAAAAGCTAAGCAAGAATCAAAAGGGGACCGAACAATCACCTAAATCAAACCATAATACTTAATGGTATTCTTACCTTTTTCACCTTGCTTAGAGTTGAAATGAGTTTTTATATGAAGGAGTCTTTCAATTCTTATGTCATTCCCAGACTCTCTGGGCTTGAAATTGTAGGAAGAGACCTATAAATCCAGAAAATACAACAAAAATTAAAATTTGGATTTTTCGTTACCCTTCTTACCTAGCTTAGGGTAAAAGTGCTTCTCAATTATGCAATTGATTCTGATGTCATTTTCAGTTTCTTTCAACTTGAATTAATACTAAACGACCATTCAATCCTGGATATAGCATAATTTTAGTTGGAGTCTGCTCAAATCTTTACAAAAAGGGATAATTTTGTTCAACGTTGTTAGGATATGTTGATAAGTAAATGTTTTGGAAATTTTTTTTGCCTGAAAACATGTTGTTTTAAGATAACATTATCTTGCTCAATTGCTGAATTTTTGCCTTTTTTTATCTTTAACTTTTAACTTATTTTAAGGTTTGAATTCTGCTTCTGAGTAGGACCTTTTTCTTAATTTTTAATTCCTTATTTTGTTATTTTTTATTCTTTATAGCCATTTTTGAAACGTTTGTTAAAGGTTACTGTTTTGTTAAATAGTTTTCAGTCATGTTTGTACTGCTTTCGTTTTTCTTTATGTCAATATTATTTGTATTTCATAGTGTTGTTGTTGGTCTTATGCAAAAAATAGAACTGAAAAAATCCAGTAAACACTCGTTCAATGATTTAGCCTCTTCTGTTAACTACGAAAAAAAAAACAAAGATGTGAACAACATGTATAGATGCTTTTGAGACAAGTAAACGTTGGTGTGTGCGCGTTTCCAGGATTCGAAATCCTTCGCCTGGAAAAAGCAACGAAATAAAATTAAATATGCCGTTTGATGATTTGCTGAAATACTTCTCAAAAATGTGAAATTATAATGATAAGTATGATTTTGCTTTATGAATTTCAACGAATTTTTGTTTGGTAGATTATCCTTTGTCTGAAATTCGTTTCTAATGTTGTCTGAAAGGCGGTCGAAGGTCGAATCTTTTACCAATGACACCGTAAATCCAATTTTAGCCATAGAGTGAAATGGTCTTACTTGTACCCGGAGTGTAGTCACGACCGAGAATCAATTATTTACTTTTTTTGCGATATTTTTCTTTTAGGGTTTATTCCATCAGAGACGTTCAAGGTGTTGACGAGACGCGAATTATATCGCACCCTTTGTCAGAGGTGTTTTTTCTTGAGAGAGCACAAGATGGCCTTAAAAGTGTCAGTATCTCCAGAGGATTATGTAAATGTTATCAGTGAAATTAAGGATAAATTAGCCTTGGTTCTTCTGGTTGTGGACATTTTAGACTTTCCGTCATCAATTTGGCCTGGTCTTCTGGAAGTCATAGGTAATTTATCGAGATCAAAAATATTATACTAGTCTGCCGTTTCTTACTTAGTTTTTTTTTGGAGGGCGGGGGGGGGGGTGTTGTCAAAATAGTTTAAAAGGTGAATTTCGTTAAGATTACCGGAAATATCGAAGAAATTATTAAAGAGTATGATATTTTGACGGCATGAGCCTCCCCTCTCTTACGAATACATGTCTGTCTGGCTTTTCTCTTGCGTAATCATATTTTGGACTTGCAATGCTTGGATAATATATAAAGAACTTAGAATAAATTTTCAGAATAAGGAAAAAGTATAAAAATAAAAAAAATCTTTGACACACACTGATGTAGGGATTCCCAATGGAGCTGATTTGCTCCTTTAAGCTGATATTTTTTCATTTTGGTGAAATTACTACTCTTTAGGAGTAAATCAGGGTTTCTTTTTTTGGATAAAAATGAATTGCAGATAAATTTCATTTTTAAATAAAAGATCTAAAGCCAAACTAAAGACCAGCAATGATAGAAAAGGAATAAATTTGGAAATCACAAACGAGTCTGTAGCCAGTATGAAGGAAATTCCTTCATACTTGCCATATACCCGTTTGACGGTTCCAGAATTATTCTTTGTTTATTTTCATTTTTGAAGAAAAGAGGAAGCTGCCTCTTTGAATTATTAAAACTTGAAAAATTAAATGTATTTGTGAAGTAATTGAAGCTGGTTGTGACAACGTTTGTCTTAGCTGCACAATAAGTGCCAGTCAGGAATATCCAACAGATGGTGAAGCTGGCTTATAAGACTGGCTAGTGAAAAGTGTTGTGAATGACGATAATAAAAAGTTGCGCTTGAAAATAGCGTTAATAATTGGGTCTCACTTACAGGCCATGGTTTACGCATGGGCCCTTTCGGTCCGGGCTTAGGGGTGCACAATATCGAGGGCTGCAAAAAAACACTGAGCCATTTTATTCCTGAAGAAAGAGTGGACTGTAGGGATTTTATCGTCAAAGTGCGAGGTGCACTTTGCTGCTGTGCTGCCTGTTCACAGAAAAGTCACAAACATCAAAAACAAGAACAATAGGGAATTCTTTTCGCGAGACAGTGGAAATCTAGTTGAATGAATATTTTGGCCCTATTTCCAGGGGCCTTCCTTAGCAAAACACAAATATATAGAAGAAGAAAAACTTGCAACAACATACGACCAATAGAACTAAAATCAAAAATTTTAACTTTTTTTTTTCTTATGTATATATTTATGTTTTGCTGAGGACGGCTCTTGGACATTGGGCCGATATATTCATTCAAATTAGATTTCCACTGTCTTGTGAAAAAATCCCTATTGTTCTTCTTGTTTTTGATGTTTTTGTCCGATATGCAATGTGGTCTTCGTCGCTATTCACAGAAAGGTGATATTAAAACAACACAGGAATTCCTTACCGGCTTATAAACTATCAGACGTCTCCCAATAATGGTTGGTGAGAGCTCAGTATTACCTATCTCTTGTATTACTTTTGGCTCATCACTCATTAGTTGCCTTCTGTTCAGGGCTTCCATTATCCCCAAATTTTCGGGGATATCCCCGTAAATCTCTTGTGTCTCTTCGAAAAAAAAAACCGTTTAGACCTAAGTCCGGCTTGGATCACTTATGAATTGGGGGGTTTTCATCTTATGAAACTGTTATTTACGAAATGACGGTTCTTTTTTTTTTTTTTTTTTTTTTTTTTTTTTTTTTTTTTACAAATAAAGAAGCTAACTGCGCTAAGAGCCAGTAGCCAAGACGAGCTTTGACTTGCAGTCTGGGTTTGTATCCAAGTTTAGTCAACTTCTTGTTTTCTTGCGAACATTGGTCAGACAGCTTTCTAATAGATCGGATCGAAGGTTAAACCAACCTCTCCAGTGAACTTACGACCTGTCTAGTGAAATAACGCCAAGCTATTGTACTAATGCAAAAACTAAAAGAAAAAGAAATACTTAGCTGAATATAAGAAAAATGTTGCGTATATCTTTCAAAAATATTTAGCATGGAAGAGTGATAGAGGATCTTGAAAGAATCGATCTTCACCCTTGCACAAACCTATATATTATATTTATGGCTGTTATTAAATAATTTCTGAGAAAATACTGGCTAAGCCTGACAAAAAGAAAAAAAAATCTAGGAACTGTTAGTTTTTCATGCAGAAGGGCAAAAATAAAAGAAGCTCGTACAAGGACTTAACCAACGTACTTTTAAGGGTGGCATTTACTGCATATATTAAAAATTGCCTCAATAACTAAAATTTTAACCTCTAGAGTAAAATACAAATTCCATGTATAGCCGTAATAATGCAATAGTTCATTTAATTTGTGCATTTTTTGTTTGTATCTATTTTATGCAATATATTGTATCAATACATGACGTGTATTAAAATGACCTCAAGTCTCGATTACTATAAAAATTAGCCTTAAGAACTAAGATTCAAGTTCCATGCAAATTTTTTTTCTGTATTATTATTAACAAATGGGTCACAGAAAACACAACAGTTAATTCTCCGTATATTTCTAACAAAATAAAAATTAATACATTACATAGACAGTAAGTTCCGACGCGAATAAGCATGTTTGGGCAAACCCCAAAACATTAAAACGACTATTATTACATTATTATTATTATTATATTAACATTATATTATACTATTACTATTATTACAACTAATAATATTACATGTCTTTGGAAAGAAATATCTTACTCAGGGTGATATCCAGGATTTTGTTTCTTGGAGGAGTGTTTACAAAATAATTTTTTTTGGGAAGGGGGTTGTTTACAAAAAAGCTTTAAAAAATGAATCAAAAATGTGTTTATATTCCTTTTTGTTACGTTTTAATGAGTATGAAAGACATTTTGAGAGGGGTTCACCCCCTTCCCCCTCCCGGATACGGCCTTGATCTTGCTCCTCCACCCCTACTAAACTACTAATCAACAGTTTTAAAATTAATATGTTTCAGGGAACTTGAATGAATCCCACCGTCATAATTTACAACTCACCACAATTCATGACACATACCGACGACCGTAATAATGCAATATTTTTGTTAATTTGTATAATGCATTTTATTTATTTAGGAAGCAAACGTCCTGTTTGTCTAGTTGGAAACAAAGTTGATATGGTACCGCTAGATGGCAAAGGATCTTTGGATAGAATGAAGACGGCGCTCATTGAGTCTGCAACCGTTGCCGGTCTAAATAAAGTGAATCTAAAACACGTGGCGCTGGTTAGTTCTAAAACAGGTTTTGGGATTGAGGAACTTATTACCAAGCTTTGGAATTCGTGGAAAAATAAAGGTTAGATCTACTCTATTATTTTATATGTGTTATCCGTTTCCTTAGTTGATTAGTTTTGTACACAAGATGCCGAGTCATACTGCAGTTAAACTTTTCAATAAAAGAGAACTGTGGACGAGTATAGTGGCATTAATACATCTCCTATGTATTCTGTTGATCTTGCCTACACCCAACTTTCAAACTTAATTTTTATGATTAACTAACGGGAATGAAGATAAGAAAAAAGGATTTTACATAAGGATTTTTTTTTTCGGGGAGTACAAAAAAATAACTTAAAAGACCTACCAAAAATTTGTTTCCCCCCCCCCTTGGTACGGCCTCGTCAAGTGTCTCTGTATTATGGCTCGGACGGCTGAAAAAGCTTAGAGCACAATAAACACAAAACAAAGCTACTTTTTTCGGCAGAATGCACTTTCTTATTGCTAGCACAGACGTGTATTATGTTAAAAAGAATAACAAGTAAAATAATAAGGGATTTATGTACAACAGTGAAATTTTTTATGTCTTACATAAAAATTTTGTCTCTATAGCCAAGAACTGTCCTCAGCAAACCGTATAATAATAAGAATAATTTATTTGAAACCTTCTTTACATACATAACATGCACTTAGACGAGTACAAATATACAAAAATAAAACTGGAAACAATAAACAAAAAGAAAGACTAAAAAAACAAACAATATCTCAGCTGCTTAAGCAACACAATTAAGTGGAAAGTCGACAATATTTTCTCGACGCTTGTGGAACCTATCCACAAGCTGGTTATTTTTTGGAACTATCGAAAACGCCATATATACTCGAAATATACTGGTGTACTGGCCCAGAGCGGCAATTGCAGAAAATATTTGCAAAAACGGAAGAAAAAAATCTAATTTTCTTCTGCTCAGATATTGGTCCACAAAGGGACCAAGAAGAAGACATGTGGTGCAGTAAAAGCGTTGTAAAGTCTTCCCAGGGCTATTTTGTGAAACTGGCCTTTTATTCCAGCAAGTAGTCCGTACTATTTTCCAATAAAGGCTATTTTAACTGTATGAAAATAAATTACTGTGGGAGGGTCAAAAGAAAGGTTAAAAAAGATTTAATGGAGATACTTTAAAGCAAAAACCAGATTTTGCATAACTTATTTGCAGATTCTTTTCAAAAATTCCTTACCAGCCTGGACTCGGCTGCAGAAAGAAATAGATCCTCTCTAATTGTAGATAAGGAATCTGTTTACAGATCTTAATTAATATGCTCTAAAGCACAAAAAGACTACGTACCAAAGAATTGAAGAATCATTTCTAAACAAGGAAAGGGATGAGTAGGGAATGGGTTCTTTAAGCTCAAATTACGAGTAAGTCCTTGGACCGTTATGGGGTTAAGAAGTCCTTCGTAACCAGGAATGACCTCTTGGAGGGAATAGGCTTACGAATTGTAAACGAAGAGTGAGCTTTCCAATGTCAAATAGGCAGTGTGCTTGATATATAAAAAAAAATCGAAATAAAAAAGCAAGCTTTTGTTCAAATGAAAGTAAAGAGCAACATTAAAATTTAAAATGAATAGAAGTGAATCAGTGTTTAAGGGAAGCTGAACTTCCTCGACCACCTGCTCTTTACGCCAAAGGCTTTTAGTCCTTTACTGAAAATATTTGAGAGTAATCAATCTATTATATTGAATTTTCTTTTAAAACATTTGAAAAGAAGATTTTATTGTCTAAAGAAAAAAGCCCATAAATTAGCTCTCCTATTATAAGACATTGCCAAACGAATGCTTCTCATTCTGTTCCTTGTCTACTTGTGTTGGAACAGTGGGGACCTGAAATCCTGAAAGCCTAGGGGAACTTTGAATACCTAGGGTACAACGAGTGGAACTTTAGTGCAAGAACAACACGCTGAGGAGGACCCTTAATTACTGAAGAATATCTGATTGTTTTGAGTTTTAACCTCACTCTTTGTGTTTGTTTAAAAAATGACTAGTTGACTTAACTTATTTAGGTTTTTAAACCACCGTCTAAATTTTTGAAAAGACTCTGTATATCAGTTGTGCAAAATCTGGTTTTTGTGCAAAAGTGGCTCCACTAAATCTTTTTAACATTTCTTTTGATCCTTCCATGGTAATTTCTTTTCATGCAATTAAAACAGGCTTTATATAGCTATAAAGCTGTCTTGCTACAGTATTGGCCAATTCATTCAGAACCAATTTTCCTTACCTTATTTTTTTATAGATTGTAACTTCACGTTCAGTCTGAAAATTATTGACATAAACACATGTATAATGTTTAACTCATTATTTGTTTAATGTTTTTTCTGTTTACGCTTCACCTTTTTAAGCCTCGCAATGGGCAATTTTGTCAAAAAGATTAACTTGTTGATTAAATTGAAACATACTCAAGAATTACGCTTAGTTAGATCTCAGAAAACTGGCTTCATAACAACAAAGACAAGTGACGGATGTACGGTACATTAGACTTGTATGATTTGGGCTATATGTTTGCACATAAGGGGGGGGGGGGTTAGTTTAGGTTATGCTAGGTTAGGCTCGCTGTCCAAATACTTTACTCTCCCCCCCCCCCCCCCCCTAATGTGCAAATATATAGCCGAAATTATATTAATATATAAACTCAAGGTAATATGAAGGTTTTTTTTCATTAGGATCAACCTAACTTAGCTCCTTCGTTGTGTTTCGTGTTTTAACAAGTACCCCAGTAGCTATTATCTGTGCTTAAATGAACGGAAATGAACGAATGAACGGAAAATTCGTTTTTTTGCAAAATTCTTTGCAATATCCAGCTGTCTCTTAATGAAAACAATTATAGACATAGACATAGACATTTTTTATTTTCATCCAAAACATATAAATTAAACGAAGAATTTACCATTGACGGCCACTCTTAAGACAAAAGAGTCCTGACTGTGGCCGCAATTCTAACCACCATAAAAACAAAACTAAAAAATTCACGATTGTTTCGGGACATTCATTTTCTATATCACTGTATTTGTAATGACATACTTTTTTTTATTCTTTACTCTAGTCTTTTCTTTACTTACTAGTCATTACTTTCCTTTATATTCTCAAATTATTTTTTGTTTTGTTTTAATTTTACTAGTTTAATATGTGACTAATTTTCTTCAATGGCTTCTTCCTCTGAATAAAGTATTTTCAGATAAATGGAAAATTAACTGACATATTAAAACTTCTATTCAACCTATAAAAAGTGTCTATTTAGTTTTTGGGTAAGGTGCAATTGACACTTTAGCCTTTTAAAGGTTTTGATGGGGTTGCAACAGCCCTCTTGTGTACATAATGTTAGTTAGAATTTTTGTTTTACAATTTGTTTAAATTTTGTTTTGTAATTTTTTTCGTTTTCTTCAGTTTTCACTGTTATATGTTTTTAGTATTAGGAATCATTCTGTCATTTATAGCTATTTCTTGTCTTTTAAGTCTGGAATGGCATAAACTTATTGTTTCTCATTCGATTGTTGAGTTTGCTCTTTACTTTTAGTGGAAAATCTTTACTTATTTCTATTTAGTTTCTTATAAAAGTTGTTCTTACGCAAGCGAATTTCTTTTAATAACGCTTTATCTGTTTTAGTATAGATTTCAGGAATTCCTAGTTATAATGGTATCGATAAAAAACATTATTTCTATTATGTAGTTTTAATCTTTAATGGGACAAATTATTAGGCCATCTATATCTAAAGGCTTTTAAGAGTGTTATATCTAGATGGCAGTATAGTTTGGCGTTGAAATCCAGTTTGGATCTTTTTTCTCCAAGTTTACTTTAGCGTGGCAGGACTGCTTATCTAGTTAGCTTCTTCTTCTTTAGATTAGAATGGAGACACTTTCGCATAACCTCATCACCGGAACCCCATTCCGAGCCCTGCAGTTTGTTGCTGCAGCTGAGTTTGAGCTCTGGGTTCCGTTTTGCTGAGCTGAGATCAAACCCCATACGCCACTACAGGATAAACCCGGCTATAAAAATTTGTTTCTGGCTAAAAAAAAATGTTTCTTTCTTCTTTCTATCAAGTAGTTTTCATCTTTTAAGTGGGGACCTGTAGCAGTGCAAGGATCATCTATATCTAGAAAAAAAACAGAAAACTTTTATCATGATGAATGGGAAAAGCTTTGCTATAATTAATAGTAGCAATTTTGTCACAGTAAAACATATTATTTGCTGAAATGTCATGGAGAATCACCACTATTATTTACACCTAGTAATGCTGGGTACACCAAGACAAGCAAGACAGACTAGCCCCATGTGATTTCTAAGTAGCTATGGTTCTAAGCTAATGTATATATTAAAGTGTTGGTTCCTTGCCCTGAGAACTATAGGTTATGTTTATTTATTTACATTAATGAAACCCAGTTGTGTCTAAAAAAATAGGGTATTAAACTGACTGATCTAATGATATAGACTTACTGAAATAAACTGAATTGAAAGACACTTCCCGAACCCAGTTTTTATAGAAAAATACTGTGGTTTTTGGCCTTCAATTCAGGAAACGTAATAATTAATGGAACCTTGAGTATTTAAGCTCTGATTATATAGGTAAAGCTATATTAACTAAATTTTTGAGCTTTAATTTGAGCTTAAAACGTTGCAATACTGTAATAATTCTTAGTTTTCTAAGCAGTTTCAGCCAATACATTGCTAGATAAGCATTGGTTCTTACCTATTCTAGATGGTGTCCGAGGAAGCTTGTATTCGTTGGATAAATGGTCTTGTGGTACTTGTAACAACAGAGCTCACATGCAAAGATCCAAATAGGGAAAATTCTATTCTAATTTAAATACATTTGTGTAAATCAATTAAGATTTAAATAGAGTCTTGGGATTTTTGGTGTTGAATTATGCCACAGATTTCAGAATATAACCTGTTTTGCTTTTATCTTTTGCGTTACAGTAAATAACTACTTTTTGAGCAGCTCTTGAAATTTCAAAGTCCGAGCCCCGTAGCCTACCAAGAGTTATCTCAGGTATATACTGTCTGACGTCTTAAGATACGTTCAAACTATATGGATTGTTACAAAGGTATTACCCAATAATTTAAATATGCGCCGTCAAAAGTTGTTGTGTGTGTAGCAAATTGTAAGTTCTAGAATCTCTTATAAGCTTAAAATCGAGGTTTGAATTTGCCTCGACATATTATACCTTTCTATTTCCTTATTTTTATTGTAGTTATTGTCTGTCTTATTGTTTTATAGGTGATATCTACATTTTGGGATGTACTAATGTTGGAAAATCATCGCTATTTAATGCATTATTACAGTCGGATTTATGCAAATCAGACGCTGTAGATCTTATAGATAGAGCCACGACTTCTATTTGGCCTGGAACAACTTTGAATCTTTTAAAGGTAATAAAATAGCCCCCCATTTATTCGATTTTTCTTTTCGAACAAAAAGTTTTGAATTATGGCCTGTAACTCCCTTACTTCTACTTAATCCCTCTTTCTCCCAAAGTTCTTCACAAACTGGAGGGTATCTTCCCTCCTTGTAAGACCATAACATGCAAAGCATGTCGTTTGGAATTATTTACAAATAAAAACAGTCTTTTTTATGTACGCCCCCCCCCCTTTAAAGACATTTCTGGCATAAGCACCACCTTTCAGTCATTTAGATATTATTTTCGTTATCAAGAAATGAATTCTTCAGTTATTGTTTAGATACGAAGAGTCCCTGCTGCATGTTGTTAACAATATTCAATATCAGAACCAATACTTGGGCTATTTCTAATAATCTTCCTTTTCATCACCATTGTCACTGGTGACGATGACTTTTATGTGACTTTAACGTGACTTTTGTCTTTAAATCAATCAACAAAGGGCTAATTTTAGATGAAAAATTTCATATAATTTTCATCACTGCGATTGTTTTGCAGTGCATGTGAATATTAGGAAGAATGAAAAATTCTTTAACCTCTTAATGATTTTATAGCTATACATATTTTTATCTTTTGTTGCCACCAGGAAAAATAGAAATATTGAGACCATTGCATTAAAATTGCAACGATAAAAGCTATTATATTAAATTCATTATGTTATATACGAATATTCTTATAATATTCTGAATATGTTATATTCATAAGTGTTATATTCGAATATTCTTTTCAATTGTTGGATTAAGTATTACAACCTTTAAAATTTTCTTGAAAGTAATGCTTATCTCTCGTCTTGTAGTCTTATTTTTGCCTGTATTGTATGACTTTTATTTCAGATGAATGGCAACCCTGGTTGGAAAACCAAGATGTATGCATAAAGGCAATATTAAGAGAGGATTGGTGATAGGATTTTTTTTTTCAAAGACAGAAATTTTAGGTTCAGAAACACTACATTTAAAAATTAGATTCTTGAATTTTAAGGGGGGAGGGTGGCTTTAGACATATCGTCCCAGGAATTCTGAGGGAGCATACTCTGTAACAATTAGACTTTTACATTTGTCAGCAGTAAATTTGTTAGACATTGTATTACAGCACTGAGCGTTTTCAGTTATAGCGCTTTTTTCGTCTTGTAGCAGTCATTCATTTGTCTCATATGTAGTGTGATTCTGTGGAGTGGTAACTCTTGTTAGTTAACGATCATGTGTACATAATCACAAAGTCAATAGGGGCGTATCATAGGATCTTCGTATACTGTAGCGTATATTTTGAGACCCACTTTAACAACTTTTTACTTTTTTCAAAATTTAATAGTTTTTTTTTTAATTGAAGAGGTTTTTTTATGCTAAAAATTTTCTAAAGAAAATATTCTGATGCAAATTGACTTTTGCAGTAGTTAGGAGCATATATATTAGGCATAGTGTTGCAGGGCTGAACTTTTTTTCCATTATTGCACTTTTTCGTTTTGTAGCATTTATCTATCTGTCACGTTGTGAGCTTCACTTATTCAAGTGGTTACTTTGTTTGATCTCCCTTTCCACGAGTGAGTGTTCTCAGATGAACTCCCACTGTTTAGTTCTAGTAAATAAAGGTTTATCTTTTTCGAGTTTCCACTGGCATCTCCCTCTGCTATTCGTGTTTATGAAAGAACTCAACGATTAATAGAAGAACGTCACAAGAAAAATCTAGAAACTCAACTCCAAAAAGAACAAGTGAAGAAAACTCAAAATCCGGTCTATGCCTCGCTGATGGGTGAGTTTTTTTTTATCATACTTTTGTTTATCACATATTGTACAGGTTGTCTTCCATGTTTGTGTTTTATCATACAGGACTTAAAACTAGATTTTGTTTTTAAAATGGTCTTTTGGACTCATGGGAGGGGTTTTTCTCTGAGGATACTCTAAATGCAATCCCCCCTGGTTACGAGTTTCTATTACTCTTGAGCTGTATCGCTCCTTACAATTGAAACATTATCTTGAATTTTAGATGTTGCTTTACAGAAAATAAGATATTACTGATAGTTAGAAATTACTGATATTACTGATGGTAGATATTACTGATACTGATAGACGCTGATGCTGACCCATGCAGATATTACTGATAGTAGATATTACTGATAATGAGATAACTCAAAATCTTCTTTTCCTCACGTTGATGGATATTTTTTTTTTTATGCTCGTGTTTCATCACACATATTCTACAAGTGTAACGTTTGTGTTTGTGTTTGTTGTAACTGGACTTAATATTGGATACTTTAAATGGACTGTTGGACTCAGCACGCAAAGGGTACAGACGGGAGGGATTTTATCTCTGAGAATAGTCTAAAATGTCCCCCCCCCTAAAAATGCGAGTTGGTCAATAAATCTATAGTTAAAAGAAAGGAAAATAACATACATAGTAGCCATTGAATTTTTAGCCTGCTTACCTTACAAATTAATGTCATTTTTATTTTTACTTTGGATACACCCTTGCCTCAAATATGTTTGTGTAAAATAATATTGCAGATTAGAATCAAAAGTCATTTTTTCTCTGAGAATAATCTAAAATTATCCCCGAAAGATTGAAAAATTTAGAGCGAAACTGATAATTGAAGAAGAACAACAGATGTTGTAGCCCTTTAACTCAACAGTGTTTTTAAAAATGTGGATGCCGGTAGCAAGAAGTATATCTGGACCTCTCTCCCACCTTGAAAAAACATGACACTTTGGCGAAAAGCTTTGAACCAGAAGAGCTAGATGAGGAATTTAACCCCCATTCCCTTAGAACACCAAATTTAAAGAAAAATCGCAAAACTTCTAAATCTAGGGCAGAAATAAGTTAACACCAGATTTTAATTGAGGTCCAATATTTGCCCTCGTTGGATAATTTTAGCGTAGTTACACAGATTAGAATCAAAAGTCACAATGACATTTTAAAGGGCTTCATACTCGATTATTTGTTTTGAGTGGGCTGTTGAACTCTGTACAAACAAGAAGATAAAGATGTGAGAGATTTTTTTTTCTGAGAATAGCCTAAAAACAACCCCGAAAGATCAAAAAATTTAGAGCGAAACTGATAATTTAAGAGGGAGAAGAACAACAGATTTTGCAGCCCTTACACTAAACAATGTTTCTAAAAATGTGGATCTCAATAGCAAGAAGTAGATCTAGACCTCTCTCCCACCTTGGAAAAACATGACACTTTGGCGAAAAGCTTTGAACCAGAAGAGCTAGATCAGGAATTTAACCCCCATCCCCTTAGAAGACCAAATTTGAAGAAAAATCACAAAACCCCTAAATTTAGGGCAGAAATAAGTTAACACCAGATTCAAATAAATGTCCAATATTTGCCCTCGTTGGATGATTTTAGCGTAATTACACAGATTAGAATCAAAAGTCACAATGAAATTTTAAAGGACTTCATACTAGATTATTTTTTTTGATTGGGCTGTTGAACTCTGTACAAACAAGAAGATAAAGATGTGAGAGATTTTTTCTCTGAGAATAGCCTAAAAACAACCCCGAAAGATTAAAAAATTTAGAGCGAAACTGATAATTTAAGAGGAAGAAGAACAACAGATTTTGCAGCCCTTACACTAAACAATGTTTCTAAAAATGTTGATCTCAATAGCAAGAAGTAGATCTAGACCTCTCTCCTACCTTGGAAAAACATGACACTTTCGCGGAAAGCGTTGAACCAGAAGAGCTAGATCAGGAATTTAACCCCCATCGCCTTAGAAGACCAAATTTAAAGAAAAATCCCAAAACCCCTAAATTTAGGGCAGAAATAAATTAACACCAAATTCAAATAAATGTCCAATATTTGCCCTCTTTGGATAATTTTAGCGTAGTTACACAGATTAGAATCAAAAGTCATAATAAAATTCTAAAGGGTTTCATACTGAATTATTTTTTGGGGCTATTGAACTCTGTAAATACAAGATGATAAAGACGGGAGGGATTTTTTCTCTGTGAATAGTCTAAAAACAACCCCGAAAGATTGAAAAATTTAGAGCTAATCTGATAATTTAAGAGGAAGAACAACAGCAGATTTTGCAGCCCTTAGACTAAACAATGTTTCTAAAAATGTGGATGCCAATAGCAACAAGTAGATCCGGACCTCTCCCCCGTCGTGGAAAAACACGACAGTTTGGCGAAATACTTTTAAACAGAAGAGCTAAATCAGGAATTTAACCCCATCTCCTTAGAAGACCAAATCTAAAGAAAAATCGCAAAAGCCCTCAATTTAGAGCAGAAATAAGTTAACAAAAGATTTAAATATATGTCCAATATTTGCCTTCTTTGGATAATTTTTAGCATACTAACTTCGCAGATTACTGTCCTTTTTATATTTACTTTGGATACATTCCTGCCTTAAATGTACGCTATAATTTAGCATATTAGAATCAAAAGTCCAAGTTTCGGTATGTGGTAAAATTCCCCGATGCTATTTCTGAAAGTTATCCCCAATTATATAATTTGTTGTTACTGTGAGACCCTTTGTTTAATTTAAGCACAAAAAATATTAAATAATCAACGGATGAAACGGAGGAGGGAGTTCAAGAACTTTTCATACACAATAATAACTAGCTATCCAAAAATTAGAGCTTGTCCATGGATAGGAAAATACTTAATTACCATACTTTATAAAAGAAGAGACAAGAATGAGATGCAGTTCAGACCGAAATCTTTTCAAGTTTGATCTTTATTTTTCATAAAAAACTATTTTCATAGTTATTGTAACCTAAGGCTGATTTAACTATTTAAAATGAGGTTTTGTTGTTGTTATTGCTGGGAAATCATTTACTTAATTAATCATTAATCATTATACAAGTGTTTTTGTATCTTTTTTTTTAAGTATTTGATAGGTTTTGATTGTATTTTTTTTTTCTTTATATTATATTGTAGCGTACTCCTCATTTTTTGAGGGTAATAAAGAAAATAAATAATAAACAAATACAAAATAATAAAAAACTTATAAAAGAAGCAGAGTGTGTCCATGGAATGGACAACAGTCCATAAACATACTGTTAAAAAAAGAGTCCTTTGCTGCAGTCCAGAAGCAAAATTTTTTTGTTTTCCTCTTTACCATTCATGGAAAAAGTTGGTTTATTTTTGTCTTAGACGCTAATATCACTGAATTGAACAGTTGAGAAATGATTGAAAAATAAAACATGTTAAGTATTAAATAAAACACGAATTAGGGAACTAGACTATGTTAGAAAAAAGATCTGGATTTTGAGCTAGATCAACAAATTTTGCTTCTCCACATCTGCGTCTTCGATAATTCTGGTATACACCTTATGTACAGTTCAAAATCTTTCCATAATTTTGTGGATTTGCCTTTCAAAATTTATTTCCAACCCTATTTTTTAAACAGCCCCCATCTTATTTGTATGCTCGTCATTTCTGTTTAATTATATGAATTATCTTTTTTAGAATGAAGAGCAAATTAAAGAAAAACATGCTCCAGTAGAGTTCTGATCATACCTTGGGTTTAGGCCTTGCTGGGTAGTTTTTGAAAAAGAAACATGGTATACCCGCTATCTAATATTTTTCTTATATGTTTTTCTGACGCTCAACCTTAATGAAATATACCAAAGTAAGATAAAAATATAATACTTTAGAACCAAATTCTGTCTATATATTTGCACATAAAGGGGGGGGGAGGTAGAATATAGCGGGTTTTTATGCCTAAAGTGTTGGGTACAATTATTCTGCATATTATGTAGTAACAAATGTTTTTTACTTCACACTGTCCAAGTACTTTACCCCCCCCCCCCTCCCCTAATATACAAATATACAGCCCAAATTGTATATTCTCCATCTATTCTTCATTCCTCTTGTCTTGTCTAATGCTAAGTTAAAAAAAAAAAAAAAAAAAAAAAAAAACGGTTCTATAATGCGTCAATGAATGAACAACCTAGACAGTAGGAGGTTTATCATACAAGAACCTTTTTCAGCAGCATATTTATCATTCTATTAGTAGCCATCCATTCAGTTTTGAAAGTCAAGTAATAATCCAGAAAAAGGCCCTCTACAAAATTTGTTTGTAGACTGCTAAAGAAATTGTAGTGGCGAATACACAATTTTCACGAAATACAGTGCCATCTATATCTTACGATAAATTTCATCTTAACATTTGCTATGAGAAATAATTACAGATGGCGCTTCATTTAAGAAAAATGACTAGAATCTTGGATTAAAAACGCTGCATGAGGAAACTTTCCAAAATAATAGAAATGCTATTCCCAAAAACTAATAATTTTGTAGAAAAGTGGAAAACACTTAAATAGGTGAAGAAAAGCTTAGCTGCATGCAAGATGTGTTAACTATAATTATTCTGCATATTCTGAAGTAAGAATTGTTTTCTTAACATGTTTCCTTGTCAAGAGCTCCTCAGCTAGGCCTGTACCGTATCAAGTGTTTAGTAGATTGGATAGGTGTGGAATGACTCCTTAATAAAAGGACACAAATTTTCAGTTAAAAGCGCAATGCAAGCACTAGATTGAACCACATTGGAATGATTTCAAAAAGAAACTGGCCTCAGGAGTATTCCTTGTGATTATGGGTAGATAAAGCTAGCAACTCGTGAAACTAGTAGGTGATTTCTAATTAAATGGGGCTTTATAGAGCTGGGCGTTGAAGTAGACCTGAGTGCAATCGGATATTTACATTCTTAAGGCAACGCACATTTATGCAGACGAAAATTTGGGTTGGTTCCAAAACTTTTGCACTGTTTATGCACAACTGGAACTAACAAAAGATTTCGAAAAGAGCTAAAAAAAACTGCTTTTTTTTGTTTTTATCTTATAAGCTAAACTTGTGATTTATAAACGGAATCTGTTATGATGGGTAATGCAAATACAGTATCAAGTCCAGACAAAACCATTGAATACTCTTGTGTAGGTTTGTAAGCTATTTCTTGGTAATCTTATAAGAGAAGATACCATATATACCCGCACAACGTATCAACGTTGGAACCAAACTAAAGGCAGGACGTCATCCGATAGGATTGGATTTGAAGATATCATAAAGAAAGATTTAAAGGGAGTAGGAACCTCTTTGGGGGAGTAGAGCTCTGTACAGTGTGGTTTAAAGGAGGGCGTGTGACTGTGCCAATCTCAAGTGGGTTGGTACTGCAACAAGTCAGAAGAACAGGGGCGAATCTCCAGCATTTTTTGGGGGGGGGGGCCAAGGAGGGTCTAAATCTAGACAGTCAAGGGGCATGGGATATATAATAATTTTTTCTCCGCATTAATGGAGGAGTGCAGCCCCCTCCCCTCCAAACGGCACCACTGCAGCAGAATCAATAGTAATTATAGTAGTTCTAAGTTTACAAGCAATATTATCATTCCAACAATATCCAGAATTCTGGATGTTTATTATTCAAGATATCTGGATATCATTGTACATTAAGAAGTCAGTCTTGATTCATCCGTTTTTCTCCGCCTTTTATGTTAACATTATTTGTTTCATATCAATCCTACTTCTTTTGTAATAATATTGCTTCATTTATGTTAATATTGCTCCTTTTATATTAATGCTACACAACAACAGATTACATTAATGGGCTTGACGTAGAACGGACGTGGCATGGCCACTTTTCATTTTTTTACTTTTTACAATATCAGTGTGAACAATGCATCTCTAGAAATAAAAATCATTTCTAAATATTTATAGGAAAAATTGGAAGGACTTTTTTGTCAAAACAAGAGCTGAAGAAGATGGAAGAAGGTGAAAGTGACCCATTTTCTGTAAGCTCGAATACAATTCCATCGACTGGAGATCCTCGCCCAATATATGACCCAAACGACCCACGCGAAAATCGGCCTAAATTCTGTCTTGACTCGCCTGGCACGGTAAACAACGATCAACTTTTGACACTGCTTACTATGAAAGAATTGGAGCTTGTGGTACCCCGAGAATATATACGTCCAAGGAGTTTCTTAATTAGGCCAGGAATGACTCTGCTTCTTGCTGGTCTTGGACAAATTGACTTTATTGATGGGAATAATTACATTATGTAAGTTTTTTTTATATATAAAAACTTTTTATTTAGCTCCATAAAGTGGTAATTTTAGTGCAACTTCTTAAAACTCATTAAAATGTAATTCTTATAAATTCTCATCACCCCAAATTTTTTGTACAATAAATTTGTGAATATATAAAATATCGATATCGATATTGACTCTTTGTTTGACTCTTTGCCATATTTGCCACAATTCTTTGCCAATTGTTTGCCACAAAGTTTGACTCTTTGCCACAATTCTACTTTTTAAAACAATTAAAAGCTTTAGCGTAAAGAGCGAGGCGTTGAGGAGGGGACAACCCATTTCATATACGGAGTAATTTCTGTTCGTTTTAAGTTTTAATGTCGCTCCTTACTTACAGTTAAAAAAACTAGTTTTTTTTTTATTTAATATATTGTAGGGTGAATAATTATGCTGAACGCTAATAATTATAGCTGTTTTTAACAGAAGAAAAAGGCTTTATTTAGCTGAATAAAACTTCATAGTAATTTTTTTCACCCTTATTTTTTATGTAATTTTACTAATAGAATATTTAATGTACTTTTCTGTTATTTTAGTGATAGATAATTAGATCAATCCAAAAATTAGGTAAATTTAAATTTACTGTAATCAAAATAAAGTAAATTATTAAAATTCAATAATTCAATTAAAATTATTTAAAGGAAATTTTATGACTGTGTTGTGTAAGTGTTTTCTTATTAGAGGACAGATACTTTTTATTTGGCTGAATAAAACTTCATGGTGATTTTAGTACCGCTTTTAAAGCCTAACTCGTAAATGCGATCATTATAATTTATTGTCGCCCCAAGTTTTGTGTTGTCTTTTTGGTAAATTAGTAGAATCAATTTAATTAAACTAAAATTGAAACGAGATAATTATCGTTTTTAATCACCCAAATTTTTTTGCTGAGTGATTTTATTGCGATCAAATAAATAGACCCTACCTTAGGACTGTCTATGCTTCCTGAGGCACCCAGGCACTTATTTTTACTTGTAGCCTACTTGCTGTGGGACCAAACGTGGACGCCTCATCCAGAATCTAGAAGACTCCTTACGTAATAATCCTATATGTTGCCATCTTTTGCCAGCTCTTCAGTATACCGGAGCCAGCAGCTCTTCCACTTTTTGCCAAACTTTCGAAATCCACCAATGTGTCGAGGTCATTTTTGATAGTTGACCGCCAGGACGTCTGCGCCAATCTGGCCAAGCAGCAGCTAGAAGCACTTGCCTGGTGATGCTGTTATTGGGTCTTCTCAGGACATGGCTAAGCCAACGCAGTCTTCTTTGTTTGAAAATCGCGGCTGTGTGCTCGATGCTCAGCCCTGACGCACATCAGCATTTGAGATTTTTTTTTTTGGAAGTGTCGAATCCTCAGGATTTCTTGTAAACAGCGGCGGTCAAAGACTTTCATACCATGAAAATGAAGTGAACTCAGTTGCCAACTATTAGGAGAGAACAGATCTAGCAGCCGCTTTTATAGACACAAATTTTTGTCTAAATACTGATTTCATGGCGGTAGAATTGAGACAAGTTTCTTTGGACTATGTTGATTTTGTTCTGTATGTTAATATCCTAGCCTCTACGATAGTCTATTAGCGAGCCAAGATAAGTGAAGCTATCGACTTTTTCCAATTTCTCTCCGTAATGAACAAGCTGATAATCCGACTTTATCTTTAGGTCCTTAATTTACTTTGACCGTGTTGATCGTCATGCCAAGTAGCTGAGAGAAATATGCTATTTTATTTGGTATTACTTGGCCAGTTGTTGGATTGGTAGCAAGAGCAACGATGTCATCCACGTAGTCCAGGTTAGACACCTTAATGCCCAAACATATAATGATACCATTAAAAATTGAGAGTGCTTGGTTGTTGCCAATGTAAAGCCACTTTTGGCAGTCTATGGTCATCTAGGTGCAGGACATGTCCTAATTATCCTTATTGTTGGACTCTGATGGTATCGGTCACTAAAGGTTGTCGTACCATTTCAAGGATGGGCGGGTTTGCTGTCTGTAACCAGTGGATTTTCAATATTCTACAAAGGCATGTGTTTTTAAAAGCTATGAGTCATCTCTGTTGTTCTTGATTCAGTTGTCATGATTCAGTGGCATAAAGTAGTATTGGCATAACATTGCTGTTAAAAAGGCCTAACGTTAGGTACAGAGAAAATTTCCGAGATGCACTTACTTTATGAGGATTGTTGAAGGCATCATTTGCTTGTCCCTTTCTGGTGAAGAATTCTTTCACTATCGCGCAAGAGTTCTGAATGATTATTCCCAGGTATCTGAACTGGAAAATCTGTTCAACATCATACTCGTCACATTTGATGGACAAGAGAGCTGCTAATTGCTGTGCATTTACTTTTCTCTCCCTAGAGCAAGATAGTTGGCCGTAACCAGTTTTTTTTTTTTTGCTTCACTCAAGCACTGCTATATGTAGTAAAGCAATAAATAAAACACACTTGATTAGATTTGCATACCTAATTAAAAATCATTAAATTGGAATTAAAATAATTAAATTATGCAAGTTTTTTTATTTTTTATTATCAAATAAGAAACACTTATTTATTAGCCTTAACATAACTTTAATATTTTCAATGAATATTTTTAAAATTTAACTTAAAATATAGTTAGGCTAGTTTTTTAACTTTCAAAGTTTTTGCGTATCAATTCTATTTATAGTGTTAATCTTTATTATAATAGATAAAGTTATATTGAGTAGATAGATAGATAAACACATGAAAATTATACCTGAAGTTATCCAGAAGAAGCATGGATACTGCTATTCCTATTTTATTTATTAAGAAAGGAAAATAATAGTGATGGAAGGAGACAGAAATAGAATATTATTTTTACAGAACACTTTAAGTGAATTGTTTTGTTAAGCTGATCAAAATCTCAGGATCTGTAGCTCATATCTGGGGCTAGAAAATTGTTAGCATTCTTTTATGTTCACTCTTTTCCTGCGTGCAAGTCTGAGCAGTTTCTTTAGAAAACCTCCAACCTTAATTTAGGCCATAGGTCATTTTTCAAGCTTTCTTCATTCATGGAACATAACAATTTTCTGAATTAGCGGAAATCTTCTCCATTCGGATTATATTAAAAAGTGTATATGTAGTCGGAGATGATTTCTCCAAATGAGTTATCATATTTGTTTGGAACTTCCATTGAATTGAGAGGGAACATCCAAAATTTTTATGAGGGGGGGGGGCATCCGTTTTTCGTTGCGCCCACGCTTCAGAACCGTATGTGACCACTGTCATAACTGCGCCTTCCTATGTTCTCATCTTGGATCGTGGAGTTATCTTGTTATTCTCCCAAACTACCATTTAGGAACTACTAACTACTACTATTTAGGTTGAAATAGCATTATATGACAAATGAGGCTTATTAAGTAGATGGATAAAAAAGTTGATTAAAGGGAGTAGGGGGAGGGACTGTCCTTTCTACTAGTAAATGAGTTATCCCAAAGATGTATTTCCGGTTTCGTCTCCCGACTGAAGGATCGTGTTGGAATTTTCACAGACTTTTCTTAGGATGGGGGGAGGGGGGCAAGACTATTTGGCGACAATCGTCGCGAAAGAGTACACGCTACTTTTTTTTATGCCTATGGTCAAATATGTTGCGCAGCAAATAATTAAATGAATGAGGATGTACGTTTGGTGGCTTAAATATACATGACTGAAACGTCAAACAATGTAACATGCAAACAATGATTAATTTTTTTTCTCGTCTTCTCAAGTGTATTTGAAGTAACAGTTACTACCAATGGTTCAAGTCTTTCTACAATCATATTTTTGTTTTTGGTTGGCAAAGTATCTAGAGATTTTCCAATCGGAATTATTCTCTTTTATGCTGTTCCATTTTGTATGGAATTTTTTTGTATGCTTTATTTAATTTTTTTTTAGAGAATCAATTTTATGTATGGCCAATCTCGTGATTTCCCCCCTCCCCTTTTCGCCCTGATTATTCATACTTTGTTAAATGGAGGTGGGAATTTGACTTGAAAATGGAACGAGAAGTGTAGAATTCAATGGGAGTTTTTGTACCAAAACCCAAAATTAGATACATCTATCTAATGCAATGCAATGCTTTTTCAAAACCTTTCTTGTATTCTTTTTTTCTTATTTCTAAGAATTAATTTTATTTGTGACTAATCTCGTGATCTTTTTCCCCTCTTTTGTCCTGATCGGTGATTCATTGCTAAACTGATGCGAGAATATTAATTTAAAAACGGAATGAGAATGTTGGAATCGGATGGGAGGTTTTATGCCAGACCCCAAAATTTCATACAGACAACTATATTGGTGAAACTGATGAAAAATGTCAGTGTTGGCTGATGCATTTAATTAAACACAAAAACCTGTTATTTAAACTGTTTAATTCATTTTTAGTCTTCATTTAGTTGTCTAAAAACAGTAGGATACGGCTAACAAGATAAAGCGTAGGGAGGTGGAAGCTCCAGGTAGATAAAGAAGCTGGAGTCTATAGTTGGGCTTTTAAGAGGGAGAGTGGTTGCAGTAGCTTATGTGATTAGCAACAGTAACTGTTGCTCATGTGATTAGCAACAGTAGCAGTAGCTGATGTGATTTGCAACAGTAGCTGTTGCTGATGCAATTAGCAACAGTAGCTGATGTGATTAGCAACAGTAGCTGATGTGATTAGCAACAGTAGCTGTTGCTGATGTGATAAGCAGCAGTGGCTGATGTGGTTAGCCACAGTAGCAATAGCTGATGTGATTAGCAACAGTAGCTGTTGCTGATATGATCAGCCCGATTCTATGATAAAAGCAGTCCTCAGCCCATGGTTTGCGAAAGATATAAAAGGGAAATGTGTAAAGGACTTTCTAATCTTCATTAATATCTTATCTTTTTAAGATATGCCATAAAAATTATACGATATAGAATAAAAATTTTTTGTGACAGGTTTAACAAGTGAGTCACGTATGTAGCATTGAACGAGAACTTTTTTTTTTTTGCTTAAATAATTGTGAATAGCTTAAAATTTTATTTCTTCTGGTTTTGATTTTATCTGTTGGTTTTTCCCCCTTGTTTGTCTTCAATGATGTGTTTTTTTATTCGGATTGTTTCTCTTGCATCTTCGTTCAGAAAATGTGATTGTGTTTCCTTTTAAATTTCTCTTAAAGCGCGGAAGAATTGAAGCGGTTTTCGGCTCAAAATATTCGTCCAATTTTTTTTTGATCTAAAATAAAAAAGGAAAAAGTCTTGATTTTCTTTTCTTCAATTTATTTCTGTTATAGCTGGCCAATTCGGTTCACAAAATTGCATATATCTTTATTTATTCTCACAGCTTTGTTATGCATAAGAAGGGATCTGTAATGACCGATGTAGAGGCAAGTTTCCATTTGTAACTTCTATTAGCAAAACAGTGTCAAAATACAAAATACGGAAAAAACAGCTAGATATAGATGTTTTAGTATGAAAAACTCAGCTGGAATATTTACTGGGTCGCCACTCTATTGCTTTTCTCAAAACGGTTCTTGAGAAGAGAGCCACTTAGCATAGATACAAGGTCGTCTCCATGGGAGGGGGGGCAGGGGATTATACCCCCCCCCCGTTCCCGCTAAAATGTGTGCTCGACTCGTGAAAACATAACAAAATAGATATAAATGAACTTCTTATGCTTTTTTTTATAGTTTTTTTGTGTAATCCCCCCCTCCACCCCCCAAAAAAAATCCTGGATACGACCCTTCATAGATAATGTGATATTTGCATAAGAATCTATCGAGATTTAAAAGAGATATACTCAGTTCAGTTTCCGACCTTTTTATGATTCTTCCAAAAGGAGACGACCAAATCAAAAACTAGTGGAATGTTCTATTCGTATCTAAAAAGCTTTTTGCTATATTCTTTCTAATTTAAACATACAGAGATACAACTGATTGTATTTTATGTGTATACAAAGCATATATGTATTTTGGTGTTTACTAAAGTATGTACTGGCATTTATCCAGCTGGTGGTTTCCATCTTCATGGTAGTTAAGCTATGTTGAGGACATATTTGAATTTTGCTTCGGTAACTGGTAATTTAATTAAATGTTAATTTGGTAACGGCAATTTTACGTTACTCGATGTTTTGCCGAATGATAGCAAAACTGGTTTTATCACTTGGGGACAATATCGGTCCCTTGCTCCCGTCACCATCACTACCCCACTATAAGCAAAAAAGAACTTCAGTTTGGTACCCCCTTAGAGGCTGTACCCAGGCACGGCCAATTTGTATTGTATTTACTAAATAAATACTTACTTAATGTACGCAGAATACTGAGGTCAACGGAAAGTAGATCGACCCCAAATAAGGTCGGAATTGGTTAAAAGAAGGACTTAAAGGGCATTAGAACTTCATGGTAGGGATAAAAAGTGAAATATTGAGTAGATCGGGGTGGAGGAGGAACGTGCACAGCCGTCGGAATTAAGTAATTAACTTAATTAGTTTTGCTTAAAATTCTTATCTTTATTTCTTGGTTTGTTATCATTCTCATCTTTTTTTCTTTTTTTAAGCTTAACAGTATTCTCCTCCAATTGTCTTCCTGTTACTGTGTTGCCTACAGAAGAAGTGGAAAACTTTTTTCAGGAATGTGAGAATACACCTTTGATAGCTGTGCCGAGTGGTGGAGAAGAAAGAATGAAGCAGTGGCCCTCTATGCAATTTAAAGAGTTTGAAATGAAAGGCGTGTGGTGGGAGGAAAGCTATGCTGACATTACCCTCTCGAGTGCTGGTATAGTTCTAATTTTTTTATTTGCTTTTCAGTTTTTATTTTGTGTTTTACTTTTTAAATTTACTTTTTCAGTTCATTTTTACTTTCAGTTTACTTTTAATTTTTACTTTTAGTTTTACTTTAATACTTGTAGTTTTAAAGTGCAAATTTATCTTCTGACAGACTGATGGCTCTCCAGAACTGTATTATGAATATGAAAA
The DNA here is from genome assembly GCF_032884065.1 of Artemia franciscana. Classification (NCBI taxonomy): domain Eukaryota; kingdom Metazoa; phylum Arthropoda; class Branchiopoda; order Anostraca; family Artemiidae; genus Artemia; species Artemia franciscana. Next base: position 35,272,542 of record NC_088879.1, on the reverse strand, counting down.
AAAAAAAATACAAGAAGATCGGCAGGGGCTGGTTAATTATGGGAAGTTTGACATTTTAAAGTCCTTTTCTCTTTCTCACCCTCCTCTGTCTGCCTCTCACCGTCTGTCTTTCTTGTGAGACATAAATAGCTAACTGATATTTAATAACAATGGATTTCCATGTAAAAGCTATAGTTTTTGGGAAACATGGTTAAATAGGAAATAGTTACGGCTGTATTATTCTGCTGGATAATGAGACGGGTTGTCAGGATTATCTTAATAGTCATCAGACGAAGTTATGTGTTTTTCATTTTGGGAAACATACTCATGTGATGCAGAGGTATGCCAAAATACTATTAAAATTTTGGGGATAATATTTATATTATATACGTTATGTCTAGGTATTTTCTTCGGTATTTCGGAAAACATATCGTTCCCATTACCCTAAAGGTCGTATCTGACAATTTTAAACCTCTGGGATATTTGCCTAAAGCTGATGCAAAGATACCTCCAAAGGAATAATCAGCAGGATAATATAGATCAAGAGGTCCAAAGTGTGACTGAAGCTACCCTGCTGACCTTTAGAGCAGCTCCGCAGACGGTTTTTTACCTGTTTCAAAAGTTTGAAAATATCAGATTTGATTTTTAGGGGTAACAACGACATTATTCACATTACCTTGTGACATATCATTACTACTAAAACTCTTAACAACTCACTGCAGCACTAAATCTCTTTTCGTAATAAATTTGTTTTTGATGCTAACGTTAAACTTCATGTGTGCTATTCTAAAATTGTTGCGAACAGGGGGAGATACAACCGCAAAGCCCTTTCACAAATTTATTCTTGCTTTTGTGATCACTCGGTTTTATATCTTTCTGGATTGTATCCTGTTTGAAAAAGAAAAGATTTAAAGGCTCTCAAGTCATTTTATTTTCGTTTCCTCTGTTTTTTGTCGTATCTTCCTCCCTGGTACAAGAACAGTGATATGGTAAGAAATTTCGGGGATCTAGATTTATTAAATAAACTTAAAGTGCTACACCAGAAACTGTCCCACTCGATACATTTTACTATTAACCCTTTTCATGACCTTCTAAAATGTTTTTTACAGTAATTTAATGTGTCATTAGAAGTTGTTTTTTTGTGTTTTTTTTCTTTGTGTTTGTTTTTATACTCCGCTGTTTCAAGTGGGTCACAAATAAATTATTATTATTATTATTAAATCGCCCGATGCCAACAGATCTACGCACTTTTCTTCTCCATCTCAATCTATTCAAAGCCTCCCTCTTTGCACCCTCCCATGAAGTTCCTATTTCTTTTATTGCTTTCCTTGCAACATCCTCCCACCCCAACCGAGGATGACCTGCTTTTCGTTTGCCCCTAGGTGGTTGGCTGAGGAGGACAATTTCGGGTGGGTCCTAGCCATCTCATCCTTTCTCTCATTAAAGCCCTAGATAGTGGGATAGAACTTCATTTTTTTGGGCTGCTTATTATTTGAGGTACGATCAGTCAGTCGGATACCCAAAACATTCCGTTGATAATTTCTCTGAAAACATCTACCAACTCCTCCGTTTTTTAGAGCGCCCACAATTCGGAACCACACTTGACCTCTGTCATCTTTGTTGCATATAATATTCTAAAGCTTCGCAGTTTTACTTTTATATTCTTCCAAAAAACTTCTAACTGCGAAAAAACACCCTGGGCCTCGGCTTTTCTACTTTTAACATCTTCATTGCATCCACTGTCTTTACCAATAATACTACTTAGGTAGAAAAAGCTGACGACTTGATCAATCTTCTCATTACCCATTGTCACCTCTTCACCTTCACTTATTCCTAGTCGTAGCGACCCAGTCTTCTTCACATTTATCTTAAAAAATGTTCTTACACCCTGAACACGCAAAGCCTCTAAAGGTTTATTCATATTGCTAAAATTTTCATCTAGAACGCTTAAGTCATTAGCATAATCCAATTCTTGGAGAGTTTTATTACCTATTAGATTGAATGTTCGTCCATTGCCTTTGCTGTGCACCTTAGGACAAAGTCCATCAAAGTGATCCATATTATTGGGGATAGAACGCAACCCTGGTTAACTCCTGATTTAATACGAGACCAGCTATTAACTTCATTTCTTGCCTTAACCGCAGCGATGTTATTCTCATACATAACAGTAAGCACTTCAACGTTTTTATCTCGTATAGCCTACAATGATCACGAAAGTTTCTCCATTAGCTGATTCAAACGCTTGCTCATTATCTATGAAACTGAGAAATAAAGCCGTTTGATGACTCAGCCACTTCTCAATTATGAACCTAAGAGTGAAAACTTTTTAGACGCATCCTCTAAAAATTTCTCTTAAATATTATCTAAAGCAACCCCTAGTCTAAAAAGTATCATCATACTAAGTAATTTGCTATTTACTGTAACCAGGCTAATCCCTCAAACTACCACAGTTAGTCTTATCGTTTTTCTTATGAGGGATTTAATTAGTTCTCCTAAATTTGATAGGTACTTCCCCCTTTTTCAAAAATCAAATTCATATTCTTTAATAACTCGTCTCTAACCTCACAACCACCATGTTTAAGAAACTCATTTACCACACTATCAGCACGTAGGCCTAATTGTTTCTAATCCTTTGAGCACTATCAGTAATTCTTTTTCACAGAATAAACCTTCCTTCACATCCAATATTTCACAAACTTTTTCACTCTCAAATGTGACGGATCGTGACAGAACACTCTCAAATGTTCTGCCTATCTCTCTTTAACTCTTTTCTTGTCACTAATTGTGGCTCCGTTCACGCCTTTAACTGGTATAAGTCCAAATTTACCATTCTCTCTCAGTTTATTAACATGCCAGTACAATATTTTGCTATTATAACGTCTAGCTGCCTCTTCCAGATCCTCGTCAAATTTATCCATGGCTTCCATTTCACACCTCCTTAATTCATATTTTGTTGATTTCTCCACTTTTTTTTACATTGCTTTTACTTTCATGTAAATCCTTCACTCAAATAGCTCTTGTTCAAGCTCCTCTTCTTTTCTAGTAAACATAAAGTATTATCTGTAATATTCCTAGCCGTGTTTCTAACTTTTATTCCTTAGGTGTTCTTAGCAACTCCATAAACTATCTTCCTAAAATTATTCAATCCATCTTCTGCATTTTAAAATTTTAAACATCAAGTTACTTTATAGATAGAAATAGTAAGCTGTTGTTATACTTATAGGATGGATAGCCGTGACGCTTGGTGCAAGAAAAGAAGCGAAGATTCGAGTTGGGACTCCTGATGCCCGAGGAATTTACATGAGGAAGCCACCACTATTACCAAAAGCAGTTAATCTGCGTGGTAAAAAAATTAGAGCTAGTCCTGCTTATAGAGATCATAAAGTGGTTTTCAGTCACTGAATTAGTCGAAATTTGAGATTGGAAGAAATTTGGCAACGCTGTACCTGAAAACACAAAATAAAAGGACTGTGCGACTGTTCCTTCTTTCTGTCCTAGTTAATTTTCATTAATATTTTCTTAAAAGAAGTGCTTTCTGATGTTTATTCACGCTATAGGAATTTGAGTTGGTATGAGCTTTTAGAAATATTTTTTTTTTTTTTTTTAATGCTGTTTTTCATCTATCAAATTAACCAACTTTTGTATTTGGAAGGAGCTACAACCAATCTTCAGTTACTTGGTTATTCTAGGCTATTGTTGTTAGGATAAAAAAAAGCGATTATACTCGTCATGCTTTTTTGTATTGTATATACATGCACGCATATATATATATATATATATATATATATATATATATATATATATATATATATATATATATTATATATATATATATATATATATATATATATATATATATATATATATATATATATATATATATATATATATATATATATATATATATATATATATATATATATATATATATATATATGTATATATATATATATATATATATGTATATACTGGCTATTGGGGTGGCGCTTCGCGCCACACCAACACCTAGTTGGTGCGGGTGCTTCGTGCCCCCCCAAGCCCCCCGCGCTAGTCGTTACGCGCCATTTTAGTTGTGTCCCTGTGTCCCGGTCGTCATTTATATTCCCTGTGTCCCGGTCGTGATTTGTGTCCCGGTGTCCCAGTCTGTAATTTCTCTTTGAGTGTCCCGGTCGTCATTTATATTCCCTGTGTCCCGGTGTCCCGGTCGTCATTATAAAAATTATATTCCCTGTGTCCCAGTCGTCATTTGTGTCCCGGTGTCCCATTCTGTAATATCTCTTTGATTGTCCCGGTCGTCATTTATATTCCCTGTGTCCCGGTGTCCCGGTCGTCATTTATATCCCGGTGTCCCGGTCTGTATATACATTCGTCTTTGAATAGGTATATGATGAAATAAATTTTTTGTTTTTACCTTTTTTTTAGCTTTTTTAGTTTTTTTTCTTTTTTCTCTTTAGTTTTTTTTAGTTTTTTTCTTTTTACCTTTTTTTAGTTTTTTTTTTCTTTTACCTTTTTTAGTTTTTTTAGTTTTTTTTCTTTTTTAGTTTTTTTTGTAGTTTTTACCTTTTTTAGTTTTTTTTTCTTCTTTTGTAGTAATGCTAAAGCCAAGGTTCGAACCTGGAACCTCTCGGACCTAGAGCCTGGAACATAACGCTTTACCAACTCAGCTACTTCGGCTTGAATACATTTACCCTTTTTAATTTTTTTAGTTTTATTTTAATTTTTTTAGTTTTCTTTTTCTCCTTTATTTTTCAGTTTTTTTCCTTTTTTTAGTTTTTTTTTTTTTTCAGTTTTTTTATTAGTTTTTAGTTTTTTTTTCTTTTTATTTTGCTAAAGCCAAGGTTCGAACCTGGAACCTCTCGGACCTAGAACCTGGAACATAACGCTTTACCAACTCAGCTACTTCGGCTTGAACACATTTACCTTTTTTATTTTTATTTTTTTTAGTTTTCTTTTTCAGTTTTTTGTTTTTTTAGTTTTTTTTATTAGTTTTTAGTTTTTTTCTTTTTATTTTGCTAAAAACAAGGTTCGAACCCGGAACCTCTCAAACCTAGAACCTGGAACATAACGCTTTACCAACTCAGCTGCATCGGCTTGAATACTTCCGTTTTTGAATTGGTATATGATGAAATAATTCAGACGTCATATCCGGACAGACAGACAAATTATATAAATATATATATAAATATATATATATATATAAATATATATATATATATACTAGCTGTTGGGGTGGCGCTTCGCGCCCCCCCCCCCCCCCAAGCCCCCCCGCGCGCGTAGGTCGTTACGCGCCATATTAGTTACGCGCCATTGTAGTTGTGTCCCTATGTCCCACCTGTGAATATAGATATATATATATATATATATATATATATATATATATATATATATATATATATATATCTATCTATATATATAAAAATAAGTTGTCTGTCTGTCTGTGGATGGATGGATCAGGTGACGTCACCTGAAAAAACTGGATCAGGTGACGTCAAAACTGAAAAAACTAAAAAAAGGCAAAAACTACAAAAAAAACTAAAAACTAATAAAAAAAATAAAAAAGCTAAAAAACTAAAAAAACTAAAAAAAGGCAAAAACTACAAAAAAAACTAAAAACTAATAAAAAAGCTAAAAAACTAAAAAAACTAAAAAAAGGCAAAAACTACAAAAAAAAACTAAAAACTAATAAAAAAATAAAAAAGCTAAAAAGCTAAAAAAAGGTAAAAAACTAAAAAAACTAAAAACTAAAAAAAACTAAAAAAAAGGAAAAAACTGAAAAATAAGCTAAAATAAAGGTAAAAACCAATAAAAAACTAAAAAAAAACTGAAAAAACTAAAAAAAAGGCAAAAACTACAAAAAAAAACTAAAAACGAATAAAAAAAGTAAAAAAGCTAAAAAACTAAAAAAACTAAAAAAACTAAAAAAAGGTAAAAAACTAAAAAAAATAAAAAATAAAAAAAAACTAAAAAAAAGGAAAAACTGAAAAATAAGCTAAAATAAAGGTAAAAACCAATAAAAAACTAAAAAGAAAAAAAGGAAAAAACTAAAAAAAATTTTCCTCTAAAAAACTAAAAAAAAACTAAAAAAGGTAAAAACTAAAAGAACTAAAAAAGAAAAAAATAAATGACGAAACTCAAAGAGAAAGCGACCAGGACAAAAGGAATGTTCGATTAGCAATCAACAAAGCACCGGGACACAGGGAGTATAAATGACGACCAGGACATAAGTAAAAAAAAAAAACTATCTATATATATAAAAATAAGTTGTCTGTGGATCTGTGGATCGTGGATCAGGTGACGTCACCTGAAAAAACTGGATCAGGTGACGTCAAAACTGAAAAAACTAAAAAAAGGCAAAAACTACAAAAAAAAACTAAAAATAATAAAAAAAATAAAAAAGCTAAAAAACTAAAAAAACTAAAAAAAGGCAAAAACTACAAAAAAAACTAAAAACTAATAAAAAAGCTAAAAAACTAAAAAAACTAAAAAAAAGGCAAAAACTACAAAAAAAAACTAAAAACTAATAAAAAAAATAAAAAAGCTAAAAAACTAAAAAAAGGTAAAAAACTAAAAAAACTAAAAACTAAAAAAAAACTAAAAAAAAGGAAAAAACTGAAAAATAAGCTAAAATAAAGGTAAAAACCAATAAAAAACTAAAAAAAAAACTGAAAAAACTAAAAAAAGGCAAAAACTACAAAAAAACTAAAAACTAATAAAAAAAGTAAAAAAGCTAAAAAACTAAAAAAACTAAAAAAACTAAAAAAAGGTAAAAAACTAAAAAAAATAAAAAAAACTAAAAAACTGAAAAATAAGCTAACATAAAGGTAAAAACCAATAAAAAACTAAAAAGAAAAAAACTAAAAAAAATTTTCATCTAAAAAACTAAAAAAAACTAAAAAAGGTAAAAACTAAAAGAACTAAAAAAGAAAAAAATAAATGACGACACTCAAAGAGAAAGCGACCAGGACAAAAGGAATGTTCGATTAGCAATCAACCAAGCACCGGGACACAGGGAGTATAAATGACGACCAGGACATAAGTAAAAAAAAAAATTAACAAAACTAAAAAGAAGGTAAAAACTACAAAAAAACTAAAAAGAAAAAAAACTAAAAACTAATAAAAAAACTAAAAAATCTAAAAATCTAAATAAACTAAAAAAGAAAAAAAAGGAAAAAAATAAAGGAGAAAAACAAAACTAAAAAACGAATGTATATACAGACCGGGACACCAGGATACAAATGACGACCGGGACACAGGGAATATAAATGACGACCGGGACACAGGGACACAACTACAACGGGGACACCGGGGGAAACAGGGGGATGTAAATGACGACCGGGACACAGGGACACAACTACAACGGGGAAACAGGGGGATATAAATGACGACCGGGACAAAAAAACTAAAAAGAAAGAAAAAACTAAAAACTAATAAAAAAACTAAAAAATCTAAAAATCTAAATAAGCTAAAAAAGAAAAAAAAAGGAAAAAAATAAAGGAGAAAAACAAAACTAAAAAACGAATGTATATACAGACCGGGACACCAGGATACAAATGACGACCGGGACACAGGGAATATAAATGACGACCGGGACACAGGGACACAACTACAACGGGGACACCGGGGGAAACAGGGGGATGTAAATGACGACCGGGACAGGGAATGGTCGATTAGCAATCACCATCAACAAAGCTCAAGGGCAATCATTAGAATCATGAGGTATAGATCTGAATACAGATTGTTTTCTCATGGACCCTTATATGTTGCATGTTCAAGAGTCGGTAAACCTGACAATCTATTTATATGCAAAGACAATGGGACAGCAAAGAATGTTGTATATTCGCCTGTGAATATATATATATATATATATATATAACCATATATATATATATATATATATATATATATATATATATATATATATATATATATATATATATATATATATATATATATATATCTATATTCACAGGTGGGACATAGGGACACAACTACAATGGCGCGTAACTATTATGGCGCGTAACGACTTACGCGCGCGGGGGGGCTTGGGGGGGGCGCGAAGCGCCCCCACCTACTAGGTGTTGGGGTGGCGCGAAGCGCCACCCCAACAGCTAGTATATATATATATATATATATATATAGCTTTTAACTTCGTAAAACTTGCGAATATACAACATTCTTTGCTGTCCCATTGTCTGTGCATATAAATAGATTGTCAGGTTTACCGACTCTTGAACATGCAACATATAATGGTCCATGGGAAAACAATCCGTATTCAGATCTATACCTCATGATTCTAATGATTGCCCTTGAGGTGATTGCTAATCGACCATTCCCTGTGTCGCCGTCGTCATTTATATATCCCCCTGTGCCCCCCGGCGTCCCCGTTGTAGTTGTGTCCCTGTGTCCCGGTCGTCATTTATATTCCCTGTGTCCCGGTCGTCATTTGTGTCCCTGTGTCCCAGTCTGTGATTTCTCTTTGAGTGTCCCGGGCGTCATTTATATTCCTTGTGTCCCGGTGTCCCGGTCGTCATTTGTGTTCCGGTGTCCCGGTCTGTATATACATTCGTTTTTGAATTGGTCTTTTTTTTTTAGTTTTTAATTTTTTACCTTTTTTTAGTTTTTTTAGTTATACCTCATGATTCTAATGATTGCCCTTGAGCTTTGTTGATGGTGATTGCTAATCGAACATTCCCTGTTTCCCCGTCGTCATTTATATATCCCCCTGTACCCCCCGGCGTCCCCGTTGTAGTTGTGTCCCTGTGTCCTGGTCGTTATTTGTGTCCCGGTGTCTCGGTCTGTATATACATTCGTTTTTGAAATGGTATATGATGAAATAAATTTTTGTATTCTTCCCCTTTTTTTCTTTTTAGTTTTTTTTTTTTTTTTTTTTTTTTTAGTTATGTTTTTCTCCTTTTTTTTAATTTTTTTCCCTTTTTTATTTTTTTTTTCTTTTTTAGCTTTTTTAGTTTTTTTGTAGTTTTTACTTTTTTTTCAGTTTTTTTAGTTTTTTTTACTTATGTCCTGGTCGTCATTTATACTCCCTGTGTCCCGGTCGTCATTTGTGTCCCGGATCTTTGTTGATGGTGATTGATAATCGAACATTCCTTGTGTCCCGGTCGCTTTCTCTTTGAGTGTCCCGGTCGTCATTTATATTTCCTATGTGTCGGTGTCCCGGTCGTCATTTGTGTCCCGATGTCCCGGTCTGTAATTTCGTCAGTCGAAAACATGACGTCAGTCGACACACAAACATGACGTGACTCGACAGACACACACACACATACACACAGACAATTTATTTTTATATATAGAGATGTGCCGTCGTCCCGGTCGTCATTTGTGTCCCGATGTCCCGGTCTGTAATTTCGTCAGTCGAAAACATGACGCCAGTCGACACACAAACATGACGTCACTCGACAGACACACACACACATAGACAACTTATTTATATATATATATATATATATATATATATATATATATATATATATATATATATATATATATATATATATATATATATATATATATATATATATATCTATATATATAAAAGTAAGTTGTCTGTGTGTCTGTCGAGTGACGTCACTGTCCGCATATGACGTCTGAATTATTTCATCACATACCAATTCAAAAACGAATGTATTCAAGCCGAAGTAGCTCAGTTATATAACTACCTGTGTTGGCGCAGTGGATTTGACCTTAGCGTGGTAATACGGGACCCAGAGATCGAACCATGCTGCAGGAATGCACTACAGGGCCGACGCAGGGACTTTAGTAGTCAAGAAGCGTCGTTAATCCGATACAAATACAGTAGCTCAGTTGGTAAAGCGTTATGTTCCAGGTTCTAGGTCCGAGAGGTTCCAGGTTCGAACCTTGGCTTTAGCATTAATACAAAAGGAGAAAAAAACTAAAAAAGATAAAAACTACAAAAAAAAACAAAAAGAAAATACTAAAAAAACTAAAAAAAAAACTAAAAAAGGGTAAAAAACTAAAAACTAAAAAGTAAAAAAAAAATAAAAAAATAAAAAAAGGTGAAAACTACAAAAAAACTAAAAAGAAAAAAACTAAAAAAAACTAAAAAACTAAAAAAAAACTAAAAACTGAAAAAGAAAAAAAACTAAAAAAAAGGTAAAAAACTAAAAAAGAAAAAAAAACTAAAAAAGGGTAAAAACAGCAAAAAAAACTAAAAAGAAAAAAAACTAATAAAAAAACTAAAAACTGAAAAAGAAAAAAAAACTAAAAAAAGGAAAAAACTACAAAAAAAAACAAAAGAAAAAAGAAAAAAAAACTAAAAAGCTAAAAAAAGGTAAAAACCAAAAAAAAAACTAAAAAGAAAAAAAGGAAAAAAAAATTTATTTCATCATATACCAATTCAAAAACGAATTTATATACAGACCGGGACACAGGGAATATAAATGACGACCGGGACACTCAAAGAGAAATTACAGACTGGGACACCGGGACACAAATGACGACTGGGACTTGTGTGTCGACTGACGTCATGTTTGTGTGTCGACTGACGTCATGTTTGTCGACTGACGTCATGTTTGTCGACTATAAATGATGACTGGGACACAACTACAACGGGGATGCCGGGGGGGCACAGGGGGATATATAAATGACGATGGGGACACAGAGAATGTTTGATTAGCAATCACCATCAACAAAGCTCAAGGGCAATCATTAGAATAATGAGGTATAGATCTGAATACGGATTGTTTTTCCCCAATGGACTATTATATGTTGCATGTTCAATAGTCGGTAAACCTGACAATCTATTTATATGTACAGACAATGGGACAGCGAAGAATGTTGTATATTCGCAAGTTTTACGTAGTTAAAAACATATATATATATATATATATATATATATATATATATATATATCTATATCTATCTATATTCACAGATATATCTATATATATATATCTATCTATATTCACAGGTGGGACACAGGGACACAACTACAATGGCACGTGACTAATATGGCGCGTAACGACTTACGCGCGCGGGGGGGCTTGGGTGGCGCGAAGCGCCTCCACCAACTAGGTGTTGGGGTGGCGCGAAGCGCCTCCGCAACAGCTAGTATATATATATATATATATATATATATATATATATATATATATATATATATATATATATATATAAAGAGTCATTTGACGGAATGTAAAGGGTACCTGAGGCAAGTATTTCTCTGTGTACAATCACAGTGAGTAGGTTTTTGAACCTCACAAAACAGTAGCCTACATGTTTTTGTTTCATCTTTTTACCTGCTGCCCAATAAGCTCTGCTGCTAGTAAATATATAACTGCTACATTTTCGATTTTACGCAAGAAAAAACCAACACGTAATCATCATTTATATAATTGCTACAACACCGCCATAACATAATACGGTAACGTTGTAATTACCATAACATTGTAAAACACTTAATATATAATTGCTTAATTTTGAATAGTGCTTGCTGCTTTAAAAATATATTGTACTATTTCTTTTATAAACCGATCATGGTATTAATCTACCTAAGATTTATACACTGGTGAATAGTCCATCTTGTTTAAAGCTTTTGTTGTTTGCCGCCTCCCAAGAAATTATTGTAACTTATACGCCATTGTAACTTATACGCCAAGGCATTGTAACTTATACGCCAAGGCGTATTTGGTTCTTATGGAAGGGATGCCCGTATATACGTCAGAGAGGGCTTTTTTTTTGGAAAATGAAAGTTCATGTTAAGTTTTTAAGAGTCAAAGAGACTGGAGGGCAACTAGCCCCTCTCTTACGCCCTTTTCCCCCAAATGTATCAGAGAAAAATTTTGAGATAGCTATTTTGTTAAACATAGTTAAAAGATCATATAAAAAAAACTCTGGTGTTGACACAACCCACCAGAGCCCGGGGCAGTCGTTGTAAGCTATGCCCTGGGGATATGTATAGTTCTTATGGAAAGGATGCTCATATAAACTTCAGAGAGGGCTCATTTGATTGGAAATTAAAAGTGCTAGTTCACTTTTTAAAAGTCAAAAGAGATCTAAGGGCAATTAGCCTCCCCATGCCCTTTTTTACCCAAACGCATCCATTAAAAATTTTGAGAAAGCCGTTATAAAAAAAAGTTCAAAAATCAGCTAACAAAAACTCCGGTGTCGACACACCTCCCCTGGGCCCGGGGGCAGGTGTTGTAAGTTGTGCCGTGGGGACATATATGGTTCTTATGGAGGGGGTGCTCATATAAACTCCAGGGAGGGCTAATTTGATTGGAAATTGAAGTTATAGTTCACTTTTTAGTAGTCACAAGAGATCTAAGGGCAACTAACCTCCCCATGCCCATTTTTCCCCAAACCCTTACCTTAAACCTTAGATCCTCCTGAGCTATCGGTGGCACATAGGGCGTCGACAAAATCTCTCCATTCATCACGAAGCTTTGCGGCTGCAATGATATCTTCCCATTGCGGAGTGAGGGAAATGTTTGCCTTTTTCAGGTCCTGATCATACTGCCTCTGCAGTGTGTGTTTTGGTCGGCCTCGTCTTCGTCTTCCTTCAGGCTTCCACTGATACACTCTTGAGGGCAGTCTGTCTTCGGGCATGCGTAGAACATGACCCAAATATGTCCATCTTCGTTTCTTCAAAACTTTGGTCACTATGGGCTGGTTTGTTTTCAGCCGGATTTCCCTGTTGGTAATTTTCTGATGCCAACTGATTTTGAGGATCCTTCGAAGGCAAATGTTTTCGAATCCAAGGATACGTTTCTCAAGTTGTTGGTTGAGTTTCCAACATTCACTGGCGTACATCAATATAGACAACACATTGCTGTTGAACAGGCACAATTTTAAACGAATTGAGTATTTGTTGCTTCTCCAAATTGGTGTTAGCCTGTTGAAGGCGCCTGATGCTTGTCCAATCCTTCTCTTGATTTCAAATGTTACATCGCCGGTATTTTCTATCCACCTTCCTAAGTATTTAAATTCTTGGACCTGTTCAACAGATTTATTGGAGCATTGAAGAGTTAGGGGAGCCAGATGTGGACATACTTTTTGATTTGTTGACGTTGATGGACAATCCGACCTCTCGGGCTTCTTCTGAGATTTCATCAAATAGCAGCTGTAATCGATCTTTGGCGACTTCTAGTAGTATTATATCATCTGCAAAGTCAAGATCTGCGAGTGGTTTGTTGTTGACGTTTACTCCATAGCCCGTAGACTGTCTGAGTACGTAGTCCATAACTATTGTAAATAAAAGTGGTGATAATACACATCCTTGCTTGACACCAGTCATGATTTTGAAGTATCTTGTAACTCCGTTTTCTGTTCGAACACAGCATTCTGTTTCTTTGTACAGGGCGATAATCAGTTCTACTATCTTGGGGGGTATTCCATAGTATTTGAGGATTTTCCACAAGATTTCTTGGTCAACCGAGTCAAAGGCCTTTTCTAGGTCAATGAAAAGAAGATATAGCTTTTTGTTCCATTCCTTTGTCGTCAACCAGAGCATTCTCAGTGTGAAAATTAGGTCTGCACATGATCTTCCAGGTCAGAAGCCGTGTTGTTCATCACAAAGATATTGGTCCAGTTTCTGCTGTAGGTGTTGTAGTATAATAATTGACAAAAGTTTGCTAGGTATCGACATTATCTTAATACCTCTCCAGTTGCCACAAACAAGCGCATCGCCTTTCCCATCCATTTCCCCAAACCCATATATTAAAAATTTTGAGATAGCAATTTAAAAAAAAAAAGTTCAAACATCAGCTAACAAAAACTCCGGTGTCGACACACCAACGCCTGCCCCTGGGCCCAGGGGCAGGCGTTGTATGTTATGCCCTGGGGACATATATGGTTTTTATGGAAGGGATGCTCGTTTAAACTTCAGAGAGGGCTCATTTGATTGGAAATTGAAAGTTTTAGTTCACTTTTTAACAGTAAAAAGTGAGTGGACGGCAGTTAGCCTCCTCCCCCCACGTCCTTTTTTCCCCAAATGCATCAGATAAAACTTTTGAGATTGCCATTTTTTCAAAAATTGTTCAAAGGTCAGATAACGAAAAATTTGGTGTCGATGCAACCCCCCAGGGCCCGGGGCAGACATTTCACTTCCATCAACTTACAATCACGACACCACTGAACATCGACATTTATGGGTATCAATTTAAAAAAAAAGCTTTCCGAAAAAGAAGTTTTTCAAAGAATAGTAAAGGCCTTTTATACTTGAGATAAGCAGATACGAACACCTTTTAAAATTCAAACTCACAACGACCAGAAATTACCATTAAAGAATAAATGAAACCGAAAATGAATAGAAATTAAATAAACAATCATAGCCAAAAAATATATATTAAGTAATAATATAAGTGAATAAATAAATCTTAAAGCGAGGAATGCCTAAACTGAATATGTAAATCAGGCTTAAAACGAAAAATAACATTTTTTGCTATTGGAGTTTAAATTAAGAAATTAAATGCACAATCAATGCAAACAAACATACAATAGATATTGATATAAATAAATAAATAAATTTTAAAAGACTGAATCTTAAATTGAATATGCAAATTAAGCTTGAAACAAAAAAAAATCACTACAAACAAGAGTTTGGGTATCGCCTCCTTCTCTTACTGTAAAAGTCTAAAACCTACTGCGTTATATCAAATATTCAGTTTAATTTATTAGTTCTTCCTAAGATTTTTCAAGCCGAACATAGTATCATTACAAACAAGAGTTTAGATACTGCCCACTTCCTGAACTGTAGAAAACTTAAAGCCTACTGCGTCATTGGTGCTTCACTGAAAACGAATTTTATTACAAGTATTTTCTTTTCCAGTTCTTACAGCATTGAAAAATAAAATAAAATTACAGTGAAATAAAACCTTGAACTGATAGATCTTTCATCAATTAATGTCATTATGCTATCAAATATTCAATTTGATTTTGTTCATACTCTCCAAGACTGTTCAAGACACATATAGTTTTCAGTAAAGCGCCAATGACGCAGTAGGTTTTAGACCTTTACAGGTAGAGAAGAAGGCGATGCCCGCATTCTCGTTTGTTGTGACTTTAGTTCGTTTCAAGATTGATTTGCATATTCAAGTCAAGTTTCACTCTTTTTAAAATTTATTTATTCATTTATATTAGTATCTACTGCATGTTTGTTTGTATTGATTGTTTATTCAATTTCTGCTCGTTTTGGGTTTCATTTATACTTCAATAGCAAAATATTATTTTTTTTTTACATTTTAACCTTGTGATTTGTATATTCAATTTAAACATTACTCGCTTTAAAGTTTATTTATTCATTTACATTATTACTTGTTGTATGTTTTTTTGCTATGATTGTCTATTTAATTTCTGTTCCTTTTGGGTTTCATTTCTTCTTTAATGGTAATTTCTGTTCGCTGTGAGTTTGTATTTTAAAAGGTATTTGTATCTACTAATCTTAAGTTTAAAATGGCCTTTACTTTTCTTTGAAAAACCTCTTTTTCGGAATATTTTTTTTCTTTTAACTAATACCATAAATGTCGATGTTCAGTGGTATCATGTTTGTAAGTTGATAGAAATGGAAGGTATTGAAAATTTCGATACCCAAATTTTACCATTTTTCTAAATCTATCAATTTTTCTTTTTTTTTTATTCTTATTAGAACTAAAAGATTCTATAAATAAAAATATTTCTGGTTGGTTTGTTTTCAGTCTTTCCCCAGGAAGCTAGAAAAAGACCACAGCTCAATAAGTAAAATCTATAGATAAGAAGAACGAAGATTGGTTTCAAATCATTTCTAACATTATCTGACATGCTGTTGTGTCATTTATTAATACCACCATGAAACAAATTGAACTACTACTACTAACAACTGATTGAAGCACCAAGTCACCGAAGGCCTACGCAGCTGTGCACGCTGCTCCACCGGAAACTATTCCAAGCTTTCGTCTTTAACTCTCCCAAGAAGTTCCAGTTTCCCTTAAATCCATCCTTATGATTCTTTTTTCTATCTATTGGTGCACAACCCAATTGTTGTTGGGTCCTAAATGGATAGCTAAAAAGAACAATCACTGGCCAATCTATTATCCTTGAGCCACTAAATATGGCCAAGTTGTTTCAATCTTTCTCTCATTTTAGCTGTAGGAAGTGAGATAGAATCACATTTTTATAGGATAGATCCCCATATTTTTTGTTGCTTGATATACAGCCTGCCAAATGAGTACCTTAAACTACTCGTAGACAGTTCTTCTGGAAAATATTGTAGGTATTTTTCGTAAAGGTCATTTTCCTGTCTGGAGTATGGTTGAAACCGAAATGTGATTATTTGCACAAACGTAACTAAAAAAGGACCCTTTATCTTGTGAACCAGATTAAAAAGACTTGATAGAGCTTGCTCTGTCTAAAAATACAGCTTGCAAATGTCAGTGCGATGACGAAAGATATCCTATCTTTAAACTTACTCCAGCCGTGCATCGTTGGAGGGGTCTCCATGTAGCTCAACCCCATTTACTTAGTCCCATTCAACTCAACCCCTTTAACTCCTCTTTTCTAATCAACCCTATTCAACTCATAAAACATGCAAGTCAATCTCCATTTAGCTCAACTCCCATGTAACTAATGCTGATTCAACTCCCCCTTTTTGAGTTTCATTCAACCCTATCCAAATCAACTCTAATTCTGTTCAATCCCTGCATCAGGCTAGGTTAGTTGAATGACTGATGCGGTGTATGGGGTTGAGCTAAATTAGGATTGAATTAAATATATGGTGAGTTGGGTGGGGGTAAAGATAAATAAGGGTTGTGTTGCACAGGGGTAGAGTTAAATAGGGTGGAGCTGAACATGTGTTAAGTTGAATATATTAAGTTGTATGCTTAACCGTTAGATTACCCCAGAACGACACTTTTTTGCGTGAACTGTAGTACTAATTTTATCGACGACTAAGAATGATTTCTTTTTCTTGAAGAAAAGACAAAAAACTATCCTATTTATAGTATATAAATAATATGATAAATCCACAGAAAATATTCTAGAAAAAGATAACTTCATTAGATCTCTTCTTCGAACTTGTTCACTCACTCATACTATCCCTTCATCATCTTCTTCTAAATTGGATAAAGTATTTAAAATATGATTATTAGGTGATGTGTTTGAAAGAGATGTCTCTACTGTTGCCTGTACTAGTGATATAGTTGACAGAACTTCTTGTGTCTGTGCAAGTTGATTCACAACAGGGGGTGGTGGTACAGCATAGAGGCTGGAGCAGGGAGAAGCTCGTTTTCTTCTTCGACACGTTCTTAACATGACCCGTCGAAAATTTGAAGACATCAACCTGAAAATAGAAAGGTCAAGTTGTGCTAAGTTTTAAAAGAGGTCACTTATGTGGGTAAATTTTCAGTTCACTTCTGTTTCCGACCAGAGCTGAAAAGCCTGTTTCCTCTGCTGGCAAAATTGTGTTTGAAATAAAAAAAAAACTTTAAGTTCGTGTAATATAGTATTGTTCATATAATGTGTTGTCATGCGATTATGCAATAATTGAATATAATAATTGAATTGAATAATAATAATAATAAAGATCGAAATTAGTATAGTATATAAAATATATGTTAACTTAAATAAAGTTAATAATGTAGATAGTACGTATATGCTTATGTCGGAGAATTGTGCTTTCAATCGTACTTATTAATGACTTTGCTCCTTAGAACTTAGTTTGAATTTAGTTTAATTTAGTTTAGAATTTAATTTCAAACTGGTAAATAAATTTGGTTGATTGTTAATTCTAGTCACTATTTTGGAAAATATTTCTCGGAAAATCTAGGAAAATAACTTCGGAAAAATGTCAGATCATACTTTTCATATTTTTGTTTTTTCAATGGTAGGGGGAGGGGAGAATTGTAACTTATAAGAGTTGAATCCTTGACGATTTAACATGAAAATATTAGAGTTATAACA
Organism: Artemia franciscana; assembly: GCF_032884065.1. Taxonomy (NCBI): domain Eukaryota; kingdom Metazoa; phylum Arthropoda; class Branchiopoda; order Anostraca; family Artemiidae; genus Artemia; species Artemia franciscana. The sequence continues at coordinate 35,254,656 of NC_088879.1, read as the reverse complement.
ATAAGGGTTACTGACAGTAGCTTCCAATGGCTTTACTAAGAAAGTTAACAAATTCCAAAGGAAATTAGATATTTGGTTGCAGTAAAAAAAAAAAAATAAAAAAAAAAAAAAAATCTTGTTGTGTTGCTGCTTATGTGTTGGCGTTGTGTTGTGGTTTTTGCGTTGTTTGTTGGCGTTGTGTTGCTGTTTTTTGTGTTACTGTATGGTTTAGTTTGATTTTTTCCTTGAAATTGTAATTTCTATCTTACTCCAAAAAGAGTCTTTCAAGTAAGGGAGTTTAATGATGTTTAAATTATAAGGAGATGTGTGTTCAATATCCAAGTATAATACGAAACTTCTAATTGATGACCCTGTTTCATTAATCTTTTCTTCTTTTTGTTTTCCAGGGCTGAAATTTGTTTGGCTATTTAATTTCTGAGAAACGCGAAAACTAATGAATGCATGAAATTTGGGAGGCTAAGCAATATTTCCTTTTTTTCAGTGTTGAAAGTTTTTGATCCAAGCTTTCTGTTGAATCTACTAATTTTACTGTAGTTTAGTTTTTAAGTTTTGATTTTTAAGTTTAGCTTTTAGTTTAGTTTTTCGTTGATCCTTTCTGTTGAATCTACTAATTTCACTGTAGTATAGTTTTAAAGTTTTTAACTTTAGTTTTTAAGTTTAGTTTTTGGTTTAAGCTCTCTGTTGAATCTACTAACTTCACAGTAGTATAGTTTTTAATTCAGTAGCTAATATTTCCAACTTTCTGTTGCCTCATTAAGAAAGTAGAAAATTTCAAATAAAATCGGATATTTGCATGATTGATTTTAAGCGTAAAAAGATTAAAGCTGATTTTATTTTCTGTAAGGGATAATTAATCAGCATTTTTTTGCACTTATTTTTTAGCATTTTTTATTTTTGTGAATCAAGTGAAAATGTAGTGAAAAAATAAATCTTGGTAAGTTAAGTAGATTAGTTGACTTAATAATTGTGGGCCTCCTGGCGACAGAATTCTGCCTTCCTTACCCTCCTCTGCATTCAAAATGCCTGAAAAAAAAAAACAACTGAAAAGCGAGTCCGAAATTTCTAAGAAAATTGGATATTTTGTATTATTAATTTTATGTGTAACGAGACTAAAGCTGATTTTTTCTGTAAGGGATAATTATCAGCATTTTTTTTTGCATTTTATTTTTCAGCAGTTTTTATTTTTGCGAATTAACTGAAATGAAAATGCAGTCCGTGCTTTGGTTTTTGTAAGTTAAGTAGATTAGTTAACTTAAAGATGTAAGTCCTCCTGACGATAGATTTCTGCATTCCTTACCCTCTGCATTTTAAAGTACCTGAAAAACAAACTATGTAGTAATTTTGAGTAGATATATAGTCACAACGCTGGATGACTTTAGCCATTTTCTTTTCGAGACTAGTACCAGTTTCTTATTTTAAACATTTCCATATTTGTGTTTTTTGGGGGGAGGGGCTAAAGCCTCTCTCTTCCCTTATGAGTGCTCTTGAATCAAGAGTAAGGTCCGAGGAGAAACAAAGATAAAAGTAAACAAAAAAGGAAGTTATAAAAGTAAAAGAAGATTAATAAAAGAACTGGTAGATACGTTAAATGAGGATTACTAAATTTTAAAAATGGCCAATCAGAAAATTTAACTGCATTCCAATATCTGGTAACACTCATACACAATACAGAACTAGCTAGTAAACGAAACAAGATAGAAATAGTTTCTTCTACTAAAAAGAACTCATCGTTGCTTTAGGCCAAATGATACCAATATCTCATCCCCTTTAATCACCACTTTACCCCCTTTACTCTCGCATTGTTCTTACATCCTTAAAATACCTTAGATGCCGCTTTTGTTTCTCCGATAGGAGTCAAACAAAGCCAGGACGTGCTCAAACAAAGCTCCAAGTAGCTAGAAGATAACATGTGAAGGGAGTAGAAACTTCAAATGAGGGAGTAAAGAATGGAGTTTTAAGGAGAGTAGAGTGGAGGACGTGCGCACACAGCTTTGTTGGCCGTAAATGGCTATGGGATACGATTCCGCTGTCTTTTTATGATAAAGAGAATTTAATGTAGAGGGAAAGTGTCGAATTTATTGTTCTCATTTGGACTACTTTGACGGGTAAAATATTATCTAAACCCTAGATGCTTAGGTAAAACTAATTAGGAAGGTTAGATGATTTTCCAGGGATGGGATAGTCTGCCAATTAAAATCTGGTTTATTCTATCTTAAATCAGTAGGTTCTATCAAAATTTGTCTGGTAAATATTCTAGATTCTCTCCAAGAATTATGATGGTTAGTTCCATTAGAGATACAAAATATCCCAAAGGGATTGATGTATGGTTATTTATTTTTTATTTGCTATATCACTTTAAAGCTTTGCAGGAAAATTCATTGAATTAAATTGAATTGAATTGAATATTAAATTGTTCCTGTTTTAGAATGTACGTAGTAGTGATGGTATGATGAATAGGCATCGAGAGAATCTTGATTATTCAAAGGATTAAAATTAAGTATTTTTCCAATTCTCGAAAACTCTAGTAACTTAACCCTTAAAAAAAATGTCATACCCTTTTTTATTAAATAAAGTTAGTACTCTCTTTCATGCTGAAAAACGCGTGAAGGTGCCGACTTTCAGAAACCATATAGATTTTCGGAGTTATCTACCAGTCTCCTTATTATTTTTTTTTTTTAATTCTGCTGACTCAAATTACAGACTCCTGAAGGTTAAAAGCTTTGAGCAGAAAATAAGTTTAATACACAAATTTTTTGTTGTTGAAAAACCAGTTGACTTCGATCTTTTAGAGAAAGACATTCACGTTTGATAGTTGTGAAGTGAGTCTCTAATTCTTTTTTGCTTTGCTTTAAATAGTACAAATTGCAGCGGAAAAACTACAATAATAATTTTTATACCAAGGAACCTCCCTCGCTTTGCTAGGTGACGATGCTCGTGTAATAAAATTTTTCTTAATAAGAAAATTGGTCGTTTTCCGGTGTGAAATAACGATCTAGGTAGCCTACGACTTAAGGAAAAATTCGTTTAACCTGAATTTATTTTTGAAAAATTTTAGTAGTATCGCCATAATACCCCCGATGAGAGCCCTATCCTTAGATTTCATGAGATCCCTATCCTTTCATTCCATGACAGTCAGAAGGTGCATCTTACGTCATAGGGAATGTTTTTAGTGATGCAGGTGCATGATACGCAATAGGGAATGCTTTCTAAAAGATGCAAATGCATGTTACGTCATTGGGAATATTTAGTTATGGAAGTGTTACGTATTAGGAAGTGTTTGACTCCACTAGTAAAGAGGGGGAATTTTATTAAGACATTTTTCTTCAACACGTTTCATGACATTTTAAGACATTTCTTAATACTTTTTAAGACATTTTTCTTCGAGACGTTTTTCAAGACGTTCCTAACCCATTTCAAGACATTTTTGTTCAAGGCGTTTTTCAAAGCGTTTCAAGACATTTCAAAACATTTTTTAAGACATTTTTTCTTCAAGACATTTTTCAAGACATTTCAAGACGTTTTTATGAGACTTTTCTTCGAAAAGTTTTTCAAGACGTTTTTAAGACATTTTTTTGAAGACGTTTTTTGTCATGATTTCCTTAGTTCTTACGTTATAGGTAATATTTACCAGTGCTAAGGATGCGCATTCTAACGTGACATGCTAAATGTCAGAGCCCCGTGGGGACCCCCCGCTATTAACTGAGCACAGCACACACGTGGGTGTAACAAAATAAAAACCATAGTCATTTTTTAAATTTATAAATTTATTTTTTGAGAGAAAAAGGTTGAAAACCCCTTAGGAGTGATAATTTTTTCCCTGAGGGGATCAACGGGGGCTAGTACATTGTACCACGCTGGCCTCAATCGCTTGGAGTCATCAGAAGATAGGATAATGTGGAATTTTTTTCATTCAGTTTAAACGATCGATTCTAGTGTAAACGAATATTTTTACAGGAAAATGCCCGGAAAATGCCATAAGCAAGATAATGCCTGCTAGAGGGGCTGTGTGTCAGCCATTCAGTGTCACAGGCTGGGAATTACCATGGAACATCGAAATCTAGGAATGAAACGGCAAGTTTCTACTGTTCAAATCGAAACAATGGTAATTTTTAGTTTATAAACTTTTTTTTTAGAGGAAAAGGTTGAAAAACCTTTATGTGTGATAATATGCCCCCAGATGATGTTAAAAGGGACTGGTACATTTTACCACGCTGGCCTCCATTGCTAAGAGTCATAAGAAGAAACCCTTATGGGTGTTTATTCATTAAGTTTAAATAATCGATTTTAGTGTAAACGAATATTTTTTCAGGAAAATGTCCAAAAAAACACAAAATTAATAATAATTAAATTATGAAATCTTATAAATAAAATCAATATTTTAAAAAATTATATACCTATTTTTTATTTTTAGATTTAGCTTTTGTTGACAGTAGCTTTTTTGTAGTTTTTTGCACTTTTTTGGAGATTTAAGAAGCTGAATTTTCTTCTTCTTTTATAAACTAAATTTTAATCCAGGATACTCTGCCATCTTCTTGTACCTCATATGCTGATGTTGAAGTTCTAGTAGTATTTCATTTTTCTATGATTAAGTAGAGGAATAGAATCTATTTAAACTCTTTTATTTAAACTCTTTTTAGAATTTATTTTATAATGCAATTTTAAAAATTTTTCTGAAATATAATGTAATAAAACTATTATAAATTTCTAAAAAGTTATATATTTACTTAAATTATTTATTAATAAATAAAATATGTTGTTTATTTATTTTTTATTTATATAAGATAAATTTATATAGATTGTTTATGAAAGTTCTATTTATATTAATTTATGTAGAATAAATTCATTATAATTAAATCATGAAATTTTATAAATAAAATCAGTATATTAGTAAATTATATAGTCTGTTGTTGCTTGCATAAAAAATTGAGAAATAGGGCTTGTGATACCAAAATAGTTTTGCTGTATCTTGGATACCTTAACATTCTCATTATAATCTGGTCCCTTATAAAAGCAAAAAGGCTTAAAACATATTTACAGTTCTTCCACTTCAGTTACCCTAGCTGACTTCCTTGTCTTTTCAAAAGCTATTAAGTATTTTGAAACTTAGTCTTATGAAATTATTACGAGGGGGTATTCACTTCACCACTGGGTGGACATCTTAGAGTGTCAATTTATTCCCCGCGTGAGGCATACTACGTTACTTGTTCCGCCATAGTAGGCAGTGCTTGTAGGTACATCACCACCCCACTTGGCTACCTCACCCCATAGGTGGAACATCTCAGCAACGCTTGGCGCGCACTAGGTGGTTAAATGATTCTGGAAGTGGGTGACGCTTCGAGGCCACTAGTGAAGTTTGTAATGCTTTTGTAGTAGAGAGATATTTGATATTTTTGTAGTCAATCTAGACCTTAAGTTTTGAAACTCTTTATTTATCTTTGGGTGTGCTTGGGAAGGCATATATCATTAATTGTAATTAGTTATCTATTATGGTTTTTAATCCAAATATTACATAATAAAAAAATCTGCTCATTCCTTTGTGTGATGAGTACATAAAGAACTAAAATGTTAGCCCCCTTTTGACTATTAATCTAAAAAACCGTTTCCTTACGGAATGAGACAGTGAAGTTGAAACTTAAAATGAACAAAATGTATTGCTTGAAAGATCAGGCAGTTTTATCAGGTAGTTTTTTTTCCCGAAAGAGTTTTTAAGCGAGTCCCGAAAGAGTTGTTACGCTTTTCAGCCTTTTCTCTTCAGAAATGGCACCAAAAATGCAAATTTTGATTTCATATGGCATTCTACGTTGGAATTGTTATGAGGAATTAATAAGAGGCAGATAGAGAGAAGCATTAGGTTCTAAACGAGTCACTAAACATCTCTCTGCTTCATTGTAGTTAGCAGGAAACCCTGGCAAAAACTAGAATTAGAAATAAACACTGAGATGCATGCTAACCATACATAAAATTAATTTTTCCATTTTTTTCAAGAAGGGAAGGGAGCTCTAAATCTTCAGTTGAAGAATTTAAAACATACAAAATCAATGGGCTGTCTTATTTGTCTCTCCGGCATTGTTACCCTTTTTAGCCAAAAATTCATGTTTGGCACATAATGGCAGAATATACCATTTTGCTGTGGCACTGTTTACTTTATTGCTTCAACATGTCGTTATCTACTCATGATTGGTCATAAGACTTAGAATCACTGCAGAATTCATGTCATCATCTGTACAGATGATGCATGAATAAACACGGAACTCGGTGCGGAATTCATCCTATATTGTGAGGCTTGAGCCAAATATTGTACAGCTAATTTTCAAAGCGTAGAGCTGTGGTTCAAAACCTACATAGTCTTCAATTGTGCCTATCGTCTGCTTCATTGACTTGACTATGACTTGAGCTAACTTGACTATGACTTGACTATATTGACTTGACTTGATTTCTGAGCTAAACGCCGTTATACGAGATATATCACATCAAATTTGACGCCATTATCAGAATCAATTTTGAGTATGAACTTAATCTGGTGGATCAGTAAATTGAAGAAAAATCGATAAATGTTTTTACGTTAGAATTTTTGTGTCTAAACCTCAAATCACACTCCAGGTTGGGGTTCTCAATTTCTCTCTACCCTTGATTATCTCTTAAAGGTAGCGGCAGCGTGAACAAAAAGAACAAAGAATTCTAGACTACCATAAGGTTTCAAAAATCAATGTGTTCTTATATTTTTACTCTTTAAGTAAGAAAAGCTAATTTACAGTACCAAAAACAACTTTACTATACAGGTACACTGACAACCTATGAGTTTGTAAAAAAAAATGAAGTTACTTACGTGTATATAACAGGATTTAAACACGAGTGAATAAATGGTAATAAGTATACTGTTACACGAAGATAGTATACTGTTTTTGTATATGCTTCAAGCCCTGATTTTACAATAACATTGAATATGAGTCGTGGACCCCAGCAGAGTAGAAACAATGCAATGACAAGTATCAGCATTTTTATAACCTGAAAAATAAAATAAAAGACTTTGAGACTAATCAACCACGTCTTTACTTTTCAATATTTCATCATATTGTGCATTTTCTTGTAAAAATTACTACAAGTTTTAAAAATTCTTTGAAATACTCCTTAGAGGGAAGAAAAACGAAACAATAAATTTAAGGTAGAATGAAAACTAAGAAGTGCTAAAATAAAAAAAGAAGCTTTTTTATTTAATTCAATGATCAGTTAGAAAGTATTTCCTAATAAATTATTGATTCCAGGATGTGGTAGCAGTTATTTTACTTTAAAGAAATTAAATATAAAAGCAGAAGTTTCTTCAACTGAAAGTAAGGAGCAGCATTAAAACTAAAAACGAACAGAAATTATACGAGAGGGCTACCCCTTCCCTAACCTTCCCTCTTTACACTGCAATCTCAGAGCTTTTAGAAGTAATCTTTATTCAAATTCAACGTCTCTTGTGTTTGAGCAGCCTTTCCTTGAGCAGAACTATCACAAAAATAGAGTAAATAATCGTTTTCGTACAAACTTTCTTTAAAATTTGGAGATAAGTAGTTAAGGTACATCCAAACAACTTTGAAGTTTTTTCAGCTGACATTTAATATTTGGGATGATTCCTTAAAGTTTCATTCATTTTTCTCTACCCATTTTTTTTAAATATCAACAATATTTGTTTGTAAACTGATTTGTCTAAGCTAATTGTATAAAAAAAAAGAAATAAGAGTGCCAATCGCAAAATATCATGGTTTGGAAATTTTGGGCATAGGGCAAAAAATGGTCCCCCTGCAAACATGTCCTGGTGGTTCACTGGTTAGAAAGTCTTTGCTAAGCCTCTGGTTCAAGGTTCTTGAAAGATCGTCATAAAGAGACAATGTTTACGCAGAAAGTTAATGTATTTTAGTTTAGTTAAAATTTAGTTAACGCAGAGAGAACTAAGTTAAGTAACTCAACGACCCACATTTTTAAAATGTCTGAGAACACAAAAAAATTTGATTGAAGAGACAATTCCCCCCCTCTTTTGAAAATTTATTCCCATGGTTTTCCGTACCATCGCCATCATTCATTAGGCGCTATATAATGTTAGGAGTTAAGTAATCAAAAAATTATCTCCTGCCAACGAGTTAGCCAAAATAGTATTTGTGATCTGCTATTGGATAGATTCTAAGTTTAGCGCATTAACATCCAGCGGGAAGAAAGAAAAATAAACTTTCAGAAAGCGATTGTATTCCCTAAGCTAAAGAAAACAAAGTGACCCAGTTTCGTTTATCCTATTGTGTGTCAAGTCAAAGTGGAATTCCTTTTTTCTTTTTGTGTAAAGGACTTCTTTCAATTCTTGATTTATTTCCTGATTTGCACCAAAGCTATTGTTTGTCACACGGAGCAAACGTGCCCCAAGTATCTTCAGCTGTTTAAGTTCTAATAAGGGGGCGACGTTCAAGACGATGGATGGGTCTTTCTATAGCCGCAAAATTATAAATTCATAAAATATATATCGACAAATTTGGAGTGATATTGCTGGTTTTGGTTAGTCAAATATGGGCTGACAATCCTGTTAACAAAACATCAGTGGGGTAGGTGCTGCAGGGTACAGCCTCTATAACCTTTTTGGGGCTAACCCTACTTCTACAGAGGATAAGGGAAGAGTCTTTGACCGTTTTTTAACCAAGAAACAAAAAGCACCTTCTTTGAGAAACGGAGGAATCATAACCACCGGCTAAGGACTTGAAATTATGATGACCCTGACATTAAAAGATAAGGGCTCATTTAGAAATTCTTTATATTTAGGACGAATCGTATATTGCAAGCCAGTATGTACTCTGAGACCTAAGAGGCTATATAAACACTTATTCAACAATTCTCAGAATTTCTACTTGATAAAATTTTGGCCTTTTTCCTTCCGAAATTGTTGTGGGGGGCGAAAATATAAGAATTCACCCATGTAGCAGTGTGGCATAATCACTTTTGTATCTTTTTAAATGTTTTTAAATGATTTTTAAATGTTTTTTCAGTAAAGTCCTCTTTCAATAATTAACGGACACTGGCTTGAAATAAAAATGAGGTAGCTTTTTCAATTTACCGTAAACCGACTAACAACAACCGTTATTTGTCTTTCGCAACAAATCACCCGATCCAAGTAAAAAGGGGGGTAGTTATTTCTTTAGTTGATAGGGTATTAAAATTAGCTTCACCAGAATACGTGAGTAGTGAATTAATTTTTATTAAGGATAGTCTAGTAGGAAATGCATATCCCGAAAATAGGATTTCTCAAATAATTGAAAGAAGGAAAAAAAGTGAATAGAACCTGTAATATTAGAAGAAAATGGGTCAAATCAAAAAACGAATTAGATAACTTTGCCTTATATCCCAATGTTATCACAGAAATTAAGGAGAGAATTAAAAAAAAAATTAAAAACAGCTTTTAAATCAGGACAAACTGTAAACTCATGGCTAAATAATAATATATAAATATATATAATATATAACATATATATAATATATATAATATATATATAATATATATATAAATAATATTATAAATAATAAATAAATAATGGGAAAAATAAAGTTCCAATAAATTTACAAAATTCCATGCTCTTGTGGTAAATTTTATTTAGGTAGAACACAGCAGAATTTAAAAAATAGGCTACAGCAACACAAAAATGCTATAGATTGCTCGCTAAGACATAATAAAAAACCTGAAACATTTGAATCCGCTATAGCGGAACACGTGTATAATTTTCCTCATTACAATATTTTACTTGATCAGATAAAAATTGTTGATATGTCTGTAGGACTTGCAAAGTTTCAGAGAAATTATAGAAATAAAAAAGATTATATATAGGGGTATTAGTATTAATAGAGATGAAGCGGGTTTTCAGATAAATTCAATTTATAATACTTTAATTAAAGACCAGTTAAAAGCTTCAACGAGTAGTGATTTATGTAATTATCCTGAAACAAGTGATAACCTTGCGAACAAAAGTCAAAGTAAAGTCGATGCTGTGAGAAGTCGACGGACTCCAGCTAAACTAGCAAATGAAAAAAATCCATTCAATTTATAATTCATAAATTTGTTTCATTAACCTGCAAGACTTCTTTAGCGGTGGTGGACCTGAAGTTCTTTTGTTTTGTTAAAGTAAATATAATTTTCACTTTTAATAGATTTCCATTTATGCACCGACTGTTGCAGAGGAAAGGAACCCATGGTTTCATTATAAACATTTGCTTTGGCGTCGTCTTAAATTATTACCATCAGTGCTGGGAGTTTTGTTTATAATGTGAGTTGTTCTTATTTATTTATTGTTTTTTCCATCTGTTTAGTTGTCGTGTTTTTTGTTTTTGTGTGTTATGTTTAAAAAAATATTTTTCTTCTTTTTGTTGTTCGTAATTTTTTTTCCGTTGAGATAGGCTCCCGGATGCTGGGCTGAAATATTCGGATTATTTTTATTTTTTTAGTTAAAGTGTAGTTCTGTCTTTATATTTTATTTTTTGTTCACTGCTTTGTTGAAATTAAAACCTGTTTTCTCTTTCCTTAATTTTTTTCGTAAATGGTAAAGCAGTGTGGTCTAAGAAATTATTTACGTCTAGCCTACAGGTGGCAAAAGACCAATTCAATTTCAATTTTTTTTGAATTTAGTAAAAAAACATGCCAATATAATTACACAACAAAATTTTTTAGAAAAGTGTAAAGTAAGTAAAATAATTCTAAAATCGTTTCGTTTCAAGTATCGTTTAAATACATATAATTAGACTAATCACGCGAGAAAGGTAAATTTACTAAATTTAAACCATGTGCTGAAAGATAAACGTTTCCAGGATCACAAGTTGTAAAACAAATAGATTTATTTCTTTAAATCTAGCAAAGAGAAAACGGACATTTTTTTTTAAATGTCCTTTGCGGTTTTTTTTTAATGAGTATGACAATTAAGCAAAGAGAAAATGGGTTTTAAATAATTATATTGCCATTTTTTTTCTAAATTCAAAAAAATCAAAATTGAATTGGTCTTTTGCCACCCGTAGGCTAGACGTAAATAATTTCTTAGACCACATTGCTTTTCCATTTACGAAAAAATTAAGCAAAGAGAAAACGGACATTTTTTGAAAAATGTCTTTTGCGTTTTTTTTTTTTTTCATGAGTATGATTTCCAACAAAATATATCAATTTTCAAAAATTCTTTTGCACATGTTTTAAAGTTATAGAGGGAAAGATTAAACCAAAAATTTTTGCAATTAAAAAGGGAACATGAAAAACAAAATATATCAACGTATAGATCTAAACATTTCCAGGACCAGGTGTGATTAATTTAAGCAAAAAGGAATTAACCAAAGAACAAAAGGAAATCCTTGAAAAAGGTATAAAATTCGGACTAAATCCTAAAAAAGTACCGGTAGAAGAAATAATCTTAAAGATTGAGACAGGGATTCATGTGTTTTCAAAAGATGTTAATAATGTAGATGATTTACGACTGGGAGTCGTTAATATTTTTAAAAAATTTGGCAATAATCAAGAATATCTTATGAACAAAGATTCAAAAATTTTGAAAGATTTAATAAAAGATGATTCTCTAATAATAATGAAGGCTGATAAGAGCAAGACGGTAGTAATCCTAGAAAAAGATGATCATGATAGTAAAATAGAAACAATTCTAAACGATTCTTCAACATACAAAAAACATAACTCAGACTCAACTGAATCGTATGTTGCAAAATTAAGAAAGGACTTAGAAAGCCTTAAAATTAGTCGAACCATCACACCACAGATGTATTAAAAATGTTTTTTTCCGAGGGACCTATAGGTTTCTTCCGATGGAGTTTTTTCCAATAAGACCTATAGTACCAACAATGAACTCACCAACAGAAAAAAACGAAAAATGGGTAGCAATGACACTTAAACCTTTATCATATCTCGAAAATTCGTATATAAAAAACAGAAATCTTAAAAGATAAACTTAAAAATATCGAAATATCAAATGTATCTTGACTTTTTAGTTTAGATATAATATAAACTTCTTTTTAGTTAAAGTTTATTTTTCAGTTAAAGTGTAGTTTTATCTTTATATTTTATTTTTTGTTCACTGCTCTGTCGAAATTAAAACCCGTTTTCTCTTTGCTTAATTTTTTCGTAAATGGAAAAGCAGTGTGGTCTAAGAAATTATTTACGTCTAGCCTACGGGTGGCAAAAGACCAATTCAATTTTAAGTTTTTCGAATTGAGCAAAAAAACATGTCAATATAATTATTTAAAACCCGTTTTCTCTTTGGTAAATTTTTTCGTAAATAGAAAAGCAATGTGGTATAAGAAATAATTTAGGATTATCATACATACTTGCATTTTACAATTTTCGTTCTGACAGCACACATTTTTGGGGGAGTTCAACCCCTTTCTCCAGGACTAAGTAAATTTTCATTTTTTTTTATGAGCACTTCAGAATTAGTATGTTTTCAATATCGTTCTCCACTTCGTTTTTTATTGTTTGATTTCAAGGAAAACTCTTTATTTACAGTTTTCAACCACTAACTGTTTGATCAGAGGCTCTCTTAAATTTTAGGGATCAATTCCTCCTTCAACCCTATTATTCATCGTCAAGTTTAATATTCGTATAACCAAGAGCCAGGAATGAAAACTGTTCCTGAAAAAGTGGCGGAAAAGAAGTATTTCGATATATATCAGAGTTAGCCACTGGTAGCACTGGCTCACCATGGTGAATTTTCTGAGCGGATCCGAGGGAGGCCTTGGCCACAGAGATGTTCTTGTGCCCTCCTTCCTTTTTCATTTTTACTCTATTTTTAAATAAATCAATCAATTGGGCCAATTATTGGAACCCTTGTCACATTGCCCCCCCCAACTGAGATTCTGCTGTAGACCCGCTAGATCCGCTCTTGAAAAAGAGCGCTAAGATCCTCTAGATCGTTGGTTACTTGAAAAAGACACTAGACATTGCAGTTTCCGTTCAATTGAGCCCTTCCCCGTGGTAAAAAAAAATAGAGACAAACCAGTGCATTCTGTGCAAAAAGTAATCTTCCTTGTGGTTCAAGGTGGGGGACTGTAAGCCTCCAGGCTGGAATTTCGAATCACAGTGATTCTAATAGTGGATTTTTTAATACGCCATTTTCGAGGGGTTTCAGGTTCTCTTTCAAAATTCTCATATTTTGCAATAGCTATTACTGCTAAGTTTACTCGGAAAAATAGTTACCATTCCTGAATCAGTTTTAAAGGTTAGTTTTTTCTCACCAGATAATATTTTTTTTCAAAGAGTATTTCTAAGCTTTCGATTGCAATGGGCCCTAGTTTGCTGTATACTAAATTGCAGCAACCGCTCTAACCATTATATACCATCATCATATTTTCACAGGCCTCCTCATATAGAAAGCATATTTGTTAGAAGTCAGAGGAAGGATTATTTCAACACCAAGCCCGAGATATAGTGCCTCTTTAAAGAGACAAAACGGTCTGGAGAACACTCACCCCCCCCCCTCATGTTCTATTTCCTAAGCCAAAGCATAGTATAAACCTTGCATATTTCTAAAATTGTTTCTAATGTTCACCATAGTTTGTATCAAAAGATTTCTAAGCTTGTTGATTACATATTTAAGGCTATGTCATCTTATTTATTTTCTTTTCCAAACTTATCATTCTCTTAATAGGAATACATTCCTCTCCAAAATATTTGGAATTGTTATCGAATGTTTCAATTGAGTATATTGATCTTATTTAAAATGAAATAAATAATAAATTTCCCACTTTCATAGCAACTATTCTCTTTCGCAACTTTCAGAATTGAATTAAAAGAAACCGTTTCAAGGAATATTACTAACACAATGAGCCTTGTTGGTAAGTCTCCCTATAGCAAAGCTCAAAATTAAATTGAGAGCCTCAAGCCTCGTTTTCCCCTGAAGGGTTTCGGCATTATTCCTTGTCCCTTGTTTAATTTAGGAAAAGGAGCTTTAAAACTTGATTTGAGGCGTTTATTTTGAAATCAATAAAAAAGAGGATTTTATTAGAAGTATTTAAATTGAATTTAAATGTTCCCGATGGATGCCTCAGAGAAAAATCTAGATAATCTAATCAATAATCAATATCAATATTATAATCAATAATAATCAATTAATTTTCCAATTTTGAAAAATATCTTCAACTAACACAAATAATAACATAAATAATATAATAAATAAAATAATATAATATAATAATAACATAAATAATATAATAAAATAACAACACTAAATAATAATAATCAATATTATAATCAATAATAGAAAAATCTAATTATCAATTAATTTTCCAATTTTGAAAAATATCTTCAACTAACAGAAATAATCAAATTCTGAAGATTCTTCTCAATCAGAAGCAAAAGTATAGAGCTACCTATGTAAAGAGCCATGTACCCTGCAATGTATTATTTTTTAATTAACATTTTCTTTTCCCCGGTCGCTTTGTATTGAAGGATTAAAGAAACTCTGGATATGGTTTAGTCAATTGATAATCAAAAGCTACGGAACTTTTTTTAAGGGTCAATACGATTAGAAGGTACCTCCCTTACCCGTTTTTTCTACCTGGTCCCTTTATAACCTCTAAGGACATCCGGTCAAAATTCGAGACAATTGTTGGTTGGAAATAGCCGAAAGGCAAATAAATATGCCTCCAGAGATGGTACAGCTCCCATAAACCCTGAGGCAAGAACCGTATTTGTTTACGGTTTTTAAATTGCAAATTTTTTACATATAAGTTTTAAATTGGAAAAGAAGGGCTTTCTTGATATTGGGGCTTAAACTTTCAGGGATTCCTCTTTGGGTAAAAAGCATCAAATTTTTGGTTGTGTGAGGGAGGTTAGATTGGGACGGGGCGGAGCAAAAACTTCTTACTTCATTAGTTTGAAACTTACAGCCGTAAGTTACAGCCCAGGATGAGTCTATTGCACAAAATAATTATCCCAAGAAAAGATCCCGCTCCTGGAAAGGATTAAAAAAGGGACAAAAATGCTTCCCAGTTAATAATGTAAGGTCTGATCTAAATAAGTCTTACACTCTTTTCTCAGATCCTTGTCTAACCTATTGTTATTTAGACTGGACCTGAGGGACAATAACGAGGATAATTATTTTGGAAGAAAAAAAATGGTTAAATCGATTCTTAACACGAAAAATTAGATTTTTTTATTTTTGATTTTTGCTTTAGCCAGATCTGCCTTAAAATTTCAGGTCATTTCTACACCTCAATTAAAATTTACAGATTAAGGGAACTTTAATTGAGACACAACGCTATTGAAGAAAACCTTGTTATACTGATTCAAGATGTCATTTTCTTTTGTTTTTGCTCACAAAACATATACTTTTTAACAAGTGACCTTAGCATGCATTGATCTAAATATTCAAACTGTTAAAACAAAAAAAAATAAGTTACAAAGACTATTTTAATGAAAAGATTGACTAAGATGCTAGCTTCAGTCCAACAGAAGTCCGAAAAATATATTGGTTTTAGCCCAAATAAATAGTAATCCCCCTCCTCATTCGTTTAATATTATTTAGTAAAAACTAATATTAAAAATCTATAGCACGATAGCCTAATGCTACAGACGGAAAATTTTGACTAAATATTCAAATTTTGTCCAAATTAGATTTACAATCCAAAATTTTAATTCTGAAGCAGAAGAGCTGAAAAAAACATAAATATTATTAGCATTAAACAATGATAAAATTACATTAATAGAAAACGAACTCAAATTAGTTAAAAAAAACTTTTTCATTTTTTTGTGAAAAAAACTTAGAGAGATATTAAAAGAAAAGAGGAGCAGAAACAAAGACATATAATAATTGAAAATTAAAACGAAGAGATGTAACTATCAATAAATAAATAAACTCAAAATGAATAATCAAACCAGGGCTATATCAGCTGCTGCAACCTGTTGCGACCACAGCCCATAGCTATGGAGAGTTTAAGAACACACTTTGAAAAAAAGACTGCCTAGTCGAAAACTTTCTAATTCAAATGTAATTCAGAAATGATAGCGAGTAAAAGCTACGATATTTGCTAATTAAGCGAAACACACCCAAGAAGTGAAGTTAGGTTAATCCTAATGAAATATAACCGTCATATAACCTTTAGTGTATATAATAGTATAATTTGGGCAATATGTTTGAACATTAGGGGGGAGGGTTAAAGTATTTGGAAAGTACCCCTGGCCTAAGCTTACCCTCCTCCCTATTGCGCAAATTTATAGTCCAAATTATACAATTCGAATGCCAGACGTCACCTGTCGTTTGTCTTTGTGGCTATGAAACTGGTTTTCTAAAATCTTATATTCACAAACTTCTCGACAGTGTTTTTGTTTGATTAATAAGTATCTAAACTACTATTACTGTTACTAATAAGTCACTACATCACCAATCTGTCTGAGACCAGCACAGTGCAAGGTGCCCCTTCACTGCAATTTATTTAAAGCTCCGCTCTTTACCCCCAGTTCCAGTTTCCTTTTAGTCTTTTCTTATCACCTCTTCCCAGCATATTCAGCGACAACCTGTTTTTCTTTTGTCCCCATCTGGATGGTTAAGAAGCCCAATTTTTGGCAATCTGTCATGCTTCATCAGTAAAACGCAAGCAACTCCTACCTATTTCGTACCTATCCCTATCCCTACCTATTCCTAAAAAGTGGGATCGAACCTCATTTTCCTTTTATTATCTCTCTTGTAAACATTTAACAAAACTTCTTCTGCACTTCAAAGTGCCCTCATTTTAGAACAACACTCTATCACCTTAATAAACTTAAATTTCATTATTTCTAATCTTGGTTCATAAACTTACCTTCCTATTCTTTCATACTTTTTCAAACGTGAAAAAACGGGGTTTTTCTAGCTGTTACGTCTTTACTGCGTCCACTGCCTTTACTAATAACTAAATAAATAAAATACAAAATTTTCAACTAAAAATAAGAAGCAACATTGAAACTTAAACGGAAGAGAAATTATTATTTATATGAGTGGATTTACACTTTCGTCAAGTCTGACCTGTACTCTTACGCTCAAGTCCGACTTTTGTTCCAATTCCTTAAGGATGACCCCTGAATCACAAAGACCGTTCAATTAGAACAAATAGCTGTTTTGAAAGTACTAAAAAAATAGGGGTCCTGTTCCGTCATTCTTAATTACTTATTTCATTTTTAATTAGTAAATAACGAACAAATAAATTTTTAAACGGTGATAAATCCATTTATTTAAACAGTGAAAAAACAGGTACAAAAGTCCAGATATTTCGATCACATATACAGCGATCATCATCAGTAGCATCACTAGAATAATATAATTGAAACCAGCATAGTTATACGCCAAAAAAAATAACTTTTCGGGTCATTCACAGAATAATGAACTTCCGGATTAGTCACTAGATTATTTTCAGAGAGAGTTCACTGAAAAAGTTCATTCAAAATCTTGATGTAAATTCCTTCTTTAATCTTTCCCAAAAGTAAAACAAATTTCCAATGAAGTGCCAGAGCCTTCCGTGTCTTCTCATTGCAAACGAAAGTTTATAGTTGGTCACTTGGTTGGTCTCATTTCTCCGTATATAAGACGTATTTTCGACGTAACATCTTAAGTTCGGTATTCTTTTCTTAGACGACACTGCCGTTCTGTGACGAACAAATAAATTTTCAAACGGGGATAAATCCATTTATTTAGACAGTGAAAATACTTGTACTAAGTCCGAATATTTCAATCACATATAGAGCAGTCGTCATCAGTGGAATAACTAAAATAGTACAAATAAGTCCATATATTTCGATCACATAGAATGCGATGGTCATCTATAGAACCAGAGAGAGTTTAGAATCAGAGAGAGTTCAGTGAACTCTCTTTGAAAATAATCTAATACGTATTTTCGACG
Source organism: Artemia franciscana (assembly GCF_032884065.1). Classification (NCBI taxonomy): domain Eukaryota; kingdom Metazoa; phylum Arthropoda; class Branchiopoda; order Anostraca; family Artemiidae; genus Artemia; species Artemia franciscana. Next base: position 35,236,788 of record NC_088879.1, on the reverse strand, counting down.
TAACATCTTAAGTTCGGTATTCTTTTCTTAGACGACACTGCCGTTCTGTGACGAACAAATAAATTTTCAAATGGGGATAAATCCATTTGTTTAGACAGTGAAAATACTTGTACTAAGTCCGAATATTTCAATCACATATAGAGCAGTCGTCATCAGTGGAATAACTAAAATAGTACAAATAAGTCCATATATTTCGATCACATAGAATGCGATGGTCATCTATAGAACCAGAGAGAGTCTAGAATCAGAGAGAGTTCAGTGAACTCTCTTTGAAAATAATCTAATGAATAATTCGGAAGTTGATTATTTTCTGAATGACCCGAAGAGATATTTATTTTTTTGTGTATAAAAATCCTAGTTTCAATTAAATATTTTAGTAATTCTACTGATGACGGTCGCTGTATATGTGATAAAAATATCTTGACTTTTTAACTGTGTTTTCACTGCCTAAATAAATGGATTTATACCCGCTTGAAAATGTATTTGTTCAAGAATTTGAATGAATTTTTTCAGTGAACTCTCTCTGAAAATAATCTAGTGAATAATCCTGAAGTCCATTATTTCGTAAATGACCCGAAAAGCCATTTATTTTTTATGTATATATATGGTAGTTTCAATTATATTATTTTAGTAATTCTACTGATGACGATTGCTGTATGTGTGATTGAAATATCTGGACTTTTGTACCTTTTCCTTTTCACTGTCTACATAAATAGACTTATTTAAACAGTGAAAATTTATTTGAAATTTTTCCCCCCTTTGAAAATTTATTTGTTCCTCATACAACGGCAGGGTGGTCTAAGAAAATAATACCTAACTTAAGGTGTTACGTTGAAAATAATTAGTAAATAACAAGTGGATCTTACTAGGGGTCTCGCATTGAATACTGAATTCACGGTAAACGTTAAATAATTAAATGATTTAATGATTATATATGATCTCGAGCAATAAGTGTCTAATAAGAGCTTCAATGAGTATATAAGGCTATTTCAACATTTACATAAGTATGGATTTTCGAATCTTCTTAGCAAATATTTCCTTGTGTAACTTTCATTTCTTAAATCAAAGTAGACGTTTCAAAAAATATTGTTGCGCTAATGCTGGTGTATCAACAATGCAACAGGCACTGCTTATAATGTTTTCACAATCTTGGGGGCTAGGAAAGGAGCTGGAAGGTTTGTATTTTCTCTGGGGGTCTTCGGCAACATCTTTTGCTCCTTTTTTCACTTTGAAGAAATATCTTTATTACGAAATTATTTATCTTTAGATAAGTAATGTATAAAAAAAGACGGATCGTCCCAGTAATCGAAAAATGGAAATATAATCCTTTGATAAAATTTCTAATTTATTAAGAACCTTAATTAACCTAAGGATTATGACCTGATATGTCCAAATTTGATGATTTTTCTCGTAACTTACACAATCGACGGTACTTGTGTATTATTCAGAACACACTCAATAAGTGAAGAGGTGGTTATGTTAGGTTAAGTTAGGTATTTGATATAATGCACACACACACCCCCCCTAATTTGCAAATATTTAGCCCAAATTTTTGATAAATCTAATGAAATAAAACAAAATATGATGAAAATATAATACTTTATTAGGAAAATTGTAAAATTACAACTTAGAATTGTGTACCCAGAACGCAGAAATATCGTTAAGAATCGCATTAAAAGAAGGTCTTCCTTCTGCCTTTACTGCCGCCTGCCACATGTACTCTACTAAACCTTCATTTCAAAATCCATGTTCAGACACTATCTTCTATCATTATGCGTAGCAAACTAAATTGGGTTTTGTCTTTGTGGCTATGAAAACGGATTTTCTTAGCAAATTTCTTGAGTGTGTTCTGAATTGAATTAAATCAGTTGAATAATGAACAAGTACCAAATATTTCATTAAAACATACCTGCATCGTAGTTTGTTTCACGAAAGAACCTAACTTCACTTTTTGAGTTTTTTCTGAATAATAAACAAGTACCCTATCGACACATGATACTGCTCAAGACTCTAAGAGAAAAAAGTAGACCTTGAGGCTCCCAAATTAATCTATTAGAAGTGAAAACTATTTCAAGACAGAAATAAATACACATTTTCTTAGCAAATATTTTCTTTTATAACTTTCAATCTTAAATTAAAGGGGAGTGTTTCAAGCATTAATGTTGTATTAATTCAATGTTAAGAATACAACAGGGACTATTTATAAAGTTCCCAAAAAGAAAACCTTAAATTTTCTTTTTTCGTGGGTCTTTGGTAATATCCCTTACCCCTTCTTTTGCTTCGAAGAAAGATCTTTAAAATTCAATCAGAAACATGTGTCTTTAAATAAGTAAAAAAATGACAATAATAAAAAAAGATATAGGTGGATCGTGCAAGGAATGTTTGAATTGGATTTTTAAATGTTTGAGAAATGCCTTAAATAAAATTTCAATGCAATTCATTAAAGTTGTATTTCAGTAGAAACATTAGACACTTTATTTAAGGAAAGCACCTACGTTTGAACATGCTAATCCTTATTTAAACAATAAACAGAAGATTTTACTCAAGACTCGTTGAGAAAAAAGCCCAACAAACCTTGGAGCTCCTAGTTTATTCCGTCTGTGTAGTAATATTCAATAGAGTCCCTAAGACTTTAGGAACTTTAAGACCCTAAGGAACTTTAAGTATATATTCTTTTAAATTTTTTTTTAGTGACTATTCTTTTTAAGCATATCTTGCACCTCTATAGAAATAAAAAAAAAACTATTCCAATGATACTATTGATACAACAAAGGCTGTTGATCAGAATCCACAGAACAAAGGGCGAAATTAAATAGGGAGCCTCAAGGTCTGTTTTTTTTTTCCCACGGGGTCTTTGGCAATATCCTGTGTCCCTTGCTTAATTTAGAATAGGAATCTTCAAAAGTCGATGAGAAAAGCTTGTCTTTAAGAAAATAAAAAAATAAGTAAATCTGGCTTGGAGTATTTAAAGGGAATGTTAAAACTTTGATGGAAGCCATAAATAAAAAGGACAATTTAAAAATTTAATTAATTTCCGGTTTATTTAAGAACATGTAATTTGCTTAGTTTTATATAGACATTGGTGTTTAAAGAGCCTTCTCCTAATTTAAAAAAGGGACAGAAACAATTACTCAAGACTCTCAGAGAATAAACTGCAAACTTTGATGTTCCTTTTTTTTCTTTTGTATTTATTTTTTTATTATATGGAGTTTCAATGAAGGGAAACAAACATGAACAAATATACATTTTCAAATGTTTTTGTAGTTATTTTCTAGCATATCTTTCAATTCTAAAATGAAATAATGTATTCCAAGGATATTGTTGATCCAGCATGTACTGTTGAAAAGGTTCCACATAACAACGGGCCAGGTTAAAAACCATAATTATTTAACTAAATTCCTATTTATTCAGAAGCATCTAATTGGCTTGATGTTATGAACGCATCTGCGGTTGAAGAGCCCTGTCCTTACTTAAACAGGGGGCAGAAGCTATTACACAAAATTCATGATCAAGGAACTAACTAAGAAGCTCCCTTTTTATTCCTTTGAAATGGGGAGCTTCAAAAGAGTTCGACAAACTTAAGTGAATATTCATTTTCAGATGTTTAGCAACTATTTTCTGGCAAATCTCTCAATACTTAAGGGAAAGAAAGCGTCACAAGGAAAGTGTTGATGTAACAAGCATTGTTGATGAATATTCCCAATAACGAAGAGCTGAACTTTATAGGGAGTATCAAGGTCTTTTTTTTCATATGGGTTCTTGGCAACATCCCGTATCCCTTATTTAATTTAGAAGAAGAATCTTCGAAAGTCGATCAGAGGAGTTTATCTTTAAGAAAAAAAAAAAGAGTTTTCCTCCGATGGGTGTTTAATCAAATTTTGACATGTTCGTGAAATGCCTTAAATAAAAACAGCAGTGTAATTATTTAATTAGATTTCTATTGTATTAAAACATCTAATTTAGTTCACTTTATGAACATATCTGATGAACATTTGGAGAACTTTCTACCAATTTAAAAAAGAAAAAGGGGATATTGCCCAAGACTTAGTGAAAAAAATTGAAGGTTCCTAATTTAATTTAGCATTTCCTTGCGGGAAACTTGATCAACAATGCTCGTTGTATCATTAATATTCCTTGCAACACTTTCGTTCACTTTGAGATTGAAAGTTATGCAAGATAATATTTGCTTAGAAAATTGAAAAACTGGTTTTTACTTAAAGATTGAAATAGTTTCATAAACTCTGTTGAAATATTCCATCAGATAGTACGTGGTGACGAACTGTAGTAAGGAGCGACCCGGCTCAATAGTAAACGAAACTCTAAAAAAAGGAATTTTGATACTAATAGATACATCAAAAGAATTGGATTTTTATGATGATATTAAATATATAAGCTTCACCAAGTTTAGTCTTACCCATCAAAAGTTACGAGCTTGAGAAAATTTGCCTTTTTTGAAAATAGGGGGAAATACTCCCTAAAGGTCTTAGAATCTTAACGAAAATCACGTCATCGCATTCAGCATATCAGAGAACCCTATTGTAGGAGTTTCAAGCTCCTATCTGTAAAAATGTGGAATTTCGTATTTTTTGCCAGAAGACCGATCACTGGTGTGTCTTTATTTCTTTGTTTGTTTTGTTTGTTGTTTTCTTCCCAGAGGTGATCGTATTGACCCAGTGAACTAGAATTTCACGAGATGGGTCGTTCTAACGGAAATTGAAAGTTCTATTGCCCTTATTAAGTGACATGAAAAATTAGAGTGCACCTAGACCCCCTCCCACGCTCATTTTTTTCCAAATTCAACGCGTCAAAATTGTGAGATAGCCATTTTCTACAGCATAGTCATAAGCCCTAATAACAAAGTCTTTAGGGACGACTTACTCCCTCACTGTCCAAGGGGGAGGGGCTGCAAGTTACATAATTTGACCAGTGTTTAAGTATAATAATGGTTATTGAGAAGTGTACAGTCGTTTTCAAGGGGATTTTTTTGGTTGGAAGGGGGGTTATGTGGGAGGATCTTTCTATGGAGGAATTTGTCATGGGATTACGCAATTTCGACGAAGGGGGCGCAGGATATTCTAGCACTATTTAAAACAAAACAAAAAAAAAAACACTTAAAAATAACTATGGAAAAGGTTTTTCAACTGAAAGTAAAGAGCAGCATCTAAACTTAAAACGAACAGAAATTATTACACAAATATGGGGTTCATGTCCTCCTAAACACCTCACTCTTTACGCTAAAGTATTTTTATCAATTTAGTTTATTTATTCTACGGCCTTTATGATTCAAGGGTCATTCTTAAAGAATAAGGACAAAATTTAAGCTTTATTGTAAAGAGCGATGTATTAACGAGGGGCCAAACCCCCTCATATACGCCATAAAAATATCCAAACAAAAAAGTTCGTTATGTAAGTTAATTTGCAAGCTACGTATATTTTCTACAAATAAAAACGTTCGTATAAAATTAAAAGTTCTAATTGCCTTTTTAAGTAACCAAAAGATTGGGCTGCAACTAGGCTTCCTCTCCCACCTCTTTTTTTCTCAAAATCTTCCGATCAAAACTAAGAGAAAGCCATTTAGCCAAAAAATATAAATAGGCAAATTTCGTCTTAATTATTCATGTGCGGACAGCCAAAATAAAAAAAAATATATTAATTCAAAAACCATCAGAAATTCAATGAAAAAAACAAGTTTTTTAAATTGAAAGTAAGGAGCGACATTAAAACTTAAAACGAGCAGAAATTACTCTGTATATTAAAGGGTTTTTCTCTCCTCAACACCCCGCTCTTTACGCTAATGTTTTTTAATGTTTTAAAAAGTAACATTGAGAGAATGATTCAGACTTTAGCGTAAAGAGTGGGGCGTTGAGGAGGGAAAAGCCGCTTTAATATACAGAGTAATTGTTGCTCGTTTTAAGTTTTAATGTCGCTCCTTACTTTCAGTTAAAAAAGCTTTTTTTTTTATTTAATTTTAAAATGGAATATCAAAATTCTCGTCGTAACAAGCCGTAAGCAAGACCTGACTGGTGTTAATAGAACCAAAAGTCTAAAAAAAGGACAATTTGATAACCATCTACAACAAAGGATTGATTTTTTTGGTGGTTCTAATGCGTAAAGCCAATTAAGATTAAAGTGACCCAGTAATAGTTAAGAGCCTGATAAAGTTTCCCTGATTTCAAAGAATGCGAAAACACCCCCAAAACGGCAAGTAATCTTTATGAAAACTACATCGCCAAGTTTAGCACATTGTATAACCCAAAGGTTTCACAAAATGCAGAGGTTTCAGGACTTTCTCTGGAAAAAATCTCAAGTTTGACATTATTTTTTTTTCTGAGAAGAATGTTGACGCATCGAACCAGTTGTCCTAGAAAATTGGGAGAAGATCATTCAACAGAAGTTTCAGGGCCCTTCTTAAACACCAAAGAAGACCGTACAACATCAACAGGCTGCGTTTTACTATTTGTGGCACACATATCAAATGAAACTGTGAGATTGCCGAAGGAATTAAAATAGTAAAAAAAAAAATAATAGTCTCTTCAGTTTCAGAGGCTGCATTTGCGCACAGAAGTAGATGGCACGTTAAAGACGAACGAAGTCGATGCAGGAAAAAACGATTAACATACACGTTCGTTGTTTAAGCCTCTTTTAGCTGATCTGATTCATTTTAGATTTGATAAAGCTATTTACAGCAATTTATAATCACGCGTCAGCTCTTATGGAGGGTGACCCGTGGATCTTTGAATAGCGGGGGAAGGGATGAGCCTTAAGCTTTGAAAAAATGTGTTGTCAGGCTCACGTAAAAATTTGTGTCTCTAAGTCTTCGTGAGCCTTGAAGTAAATATAAAAGGAAGCTTGGAGAAAGAAAGGATAAGAAAATAATCTTGAATTCACGGGAAAGCTTTTGGAGTGAGTCTGTAGCATAAGGGCTGAAGGCTCGTTTTACCCTAGATTTTTTTTTGTAAAACATGTAATTCTGCCTGTAACTCTGCTTGTCATCCGTTTCATTGACGTGACAGCCTGTCTCAAGCCATGATGGAAGTTAAGGACTTAGCGACAGGTTTGCTACCTGTCCCTGTAAAAGGATCCAGCAGCACAAAGGTCGAAAAAAGTCTCGGATGAATAATCTTTTTCCCTAATAACAAACCAAGAACGCCCTGGACACGGTTTTTGACTGCGAAACTAAAATTTTCTTCTTGAACGTGAGATCTATGAGTCAGTTATAGAAGACCGACCAAGTGCTAAGAGAGATAAACAGTACAATATTGACATATTGACCCTAAGAGAAATTTGGTGGAAAGAATGGAAAGGTATGGGGCGAAAGAACTTAAAGGATACGTTTCTATTTTATAATGGTGATGACACTCATCATAGGTCAGGGGTAGGAATAACTATATCCCCCCAAAACTCACAGATTTGTTCTCAAATGGACACCTGTGAATGCCAGGATAATGTGAGCTCGATTCATTACAGATCGCACCAAGTTTTCAGTGGTAGTATGCTATGCGCCTACAAATGACGCAGATGAGGATGTAAAGGACAGTTACTACGAAAGATTTCAAACATCAAAACCAAAATTTGTAGAAAAAATTGGAACTTCATTGTCAAAAACAAGGTTTTCTGTATTATTCCTAAGATATTTGTGAACGTGCAGAAATATTTCGTAGGTTGTCGAATAATATGAGGTTCTATTAGCATTCAAAATTTGTTGATCTCTGGAAACACTTACTTCCACCATTTACCCGTGCCATTTAACCAAACACTTGGTAAACTATAGGCTCTATCACTTTCTTAGCTCTATGACTATTTACCTTGGTTCTACTGCCCCAGGAAAAAAGCGCTGACGGATAATAGATATACATATCTATTAACAAATGAACCAACATCATTTTTAGACATTCCTAATAAGAGGGGGGCATTAATGCCAGAATTGCCTCTCACTCAATAAGACTTTTTCTACAATTTGCCAGGACTTGATGCCCAGAACCATCCAGTTTAAATCAAAAATCAACGGACTCGGTCTTTCTACTTTAGGGCTTTCTACTTAAACAACATGTATGGAATTTGCAGAATCAAAACTTCCAAATAGAAGAAGTCACAGAAGGAATTTTGATTTTGGAAAACCAATGTCACTTCCAGTTCTAAGAAGATCAAGATCTGTTTCTCCGTGGTTGAACAAAGAGATCTACCTTGCTTAGAAAAAAAAATTATTTCTATGGTGTAAAAAAAATTAATGCATGATGATAACTTTGAAAATGATTTATAAGTGAAGGAAGTAATTCTATATATAGGAAATCTTATATCATCTTATGTACTGTGTACTTTTTATGGTATTACTCGATTAAAAAAAAAAAAAAAAAAAAAAAAAAAAAAAAAAAAAAAAAAAAAAAAAAAAATCAGGAAACGACCCAAAAGAGTTGGAACTTCGCATTCGAGATCGAATTTTCCAGAATTATTATCTGCAATAGATATGGAAGTTTGTTCTTTAGCTCTCAGAGAAATATTTTAATATCCTACAGGATTCAGACATGAAACTGTTCTGAAAAAGTTCACTTTCCCAGATAGGTTAGTTTTGTTTTGGTACCATGTTCGACATGGGTATTTTGTTTTGGCAAACTGCTGACTTTTACGTACTTCATTGGAGCTTTTCACACAGTTTCATGATTCACACACCCGGGAAAAATTTCCAAATTTGCATTTCTTACAGCTTTAGAGCTATAGACCACCGATCACTAAAAAAAAGCAATGATAGCAGTGATATTGCTCCGTAACGCCTAGATGGATATGATTGAACATTTGCAAACAAAAGTCCATGCAATAATCAGTATAATGCTACTTTATGCGTTACGCGATAGTCGTATACGCTGTTTTAAGATGAAGGTGATCATGAGACTTATGATTGCAAAAAGAGGCAATACAAAAATACAAAAAAAGAGAATTTTAATATGAAAATAGCAATGACTGTATTGACGAAGCAGTAGATTATCTCCGAGATAAATAGACCCCAAAGGATGCTGGAGTGCCATCACGCAAAGCCATTAGAATATAGTTTATAAATAAAAACTCATCAAAAAGGTAGCAAAATTCCCTCGCAAAGGACAGATCTTTACCACAAATTTGAAGACAATGACAAGAAAGAAAGACAATGACAGCTCTGAGACAATGACAGCTTGAAGCTGTCAATGACAGCTTGAAGAAAGACAATGACAGCTTGAAGAAATACAATGACAGCTCTTGGTTTCTCAAAGCATTGCCGATTTTCCAAGTTTTTTTTTCTTGCATGGGTTGACAATCCAACAGGTGGTAATACTTGGCTAACATGGGTTACCCATGGTAATGGATCTGTGGAATCTTTGGGCATGGCTTAACTAAATAATAGCAAATCTTCAAAATTAGCCAAATCATAAATTGCCTCTGGGCAAAAATATTAGCCTAAAGCCAAGACGGAAGAAGAAGACAAGTATCGCCAAAATAAAAATTGCAAAACACTTAACATGATTGTTACTAATAAAAACTACAAAACACAATCCAACAAATTGACAATCTTGAAATTGTACAAATTGACTTTGTACATGAATACTACAAATTGACAATCCAACAGGTGGTAATGCTTGGCTAACATGGGTCACCCAAGGTAATGGATCTATGGAATCTTTGGGCATGGCTTAACTAAATAATAGCAAATCTTCAAAATTAGCCAAATCATAAATTGCCTTTGGGCAAAAATATAAGCCTAAAACCCAGACGGAAGAAGAAGACAAGTATCGCCAAAATAAAAATTGCAAAACACTTAACATGATTGTTACTAATAAAAACTACAAAACACAATCCAACAAATTGACAATCTTGAAATTGTACAAATTGACTTTGTACATGAATACTACAAATTGACAATCCAACAGGTGGTAGTGCTTGGCTAACATGGGTTACCCAAGGTAATGGATCTATGGAATCTTTGGGCATGGCTTAACTAAATAATAGCAAATCTTCAAAATTAGCCAAATCATAAATTGCCTTTGGGCAAAAATATAAGCCTAAAGCCAAGACGGAAGAAGAAGACAAGTATCGCCAAAATAAAAATTGCAAAACACTTAACATGATTGATACTAATAAAAACTACAAAACACAATCCAACAAATTGACAATCTTGAAATTGTACAAATTGACTTTGTACATGAATACTTCAAATTGACAATCCAACAGGTGGTAATGCTTGGCTAACATGGGTTACCCAAGGTAATGGATCTATGGAACCTTTGGGCATGGCTTAACTAAATAATAGCAAATCTTCAAAATTAGCCAAATCATAAATTGCCTTCGGGCGAAAATATTAGCCTAAAACCTAGACGGAAGAAGAAGACAAGTATCGTCAAAATAAAAATTGCAAAAGACTTGACATGATTGTTACTAATAAAAACTACAAAACACTAAAAATAAGAACTGCAAAACACTTAACAAAACACTTAATATGATTGATGAAGTAAGATGAAGCCAAACTAAAAATGGGGCAATTGTTTAATGAAATATATAATGGTCCAAATACCTGCTTTCTCGCGCTTCTTGCGTTGTAACCTGACTTCTGTGAAGGCCTGCATGACCTATTACCATTTTTTGTATCGGAAGTCCGCAGTAAATTATCAGACGAACGAACACTCAGAGAAAGAGATGCCTTGAAATATAAAATATATTTTAAAGTTATTATTACTGATAAAACTGATGAGGAGTGAATTTTCAAAATATAAAATTACTGCATATTTCAAAGAATTCACTCTAAATTCTAACAACTAAGTCAATATTTTTTCCTTCACATAAGTTATTTTTACTTTAAAGTTTATTTTTTTCTAATCTGTTTTTTAACTTCAGTCGAACTAATCTTCGAAGTTTGTTATGTCAAATAAAAAAAAAAAAAAAATCTAGCATCCACAGGTTTGCGTTATAACTTTTTCAGCAGTTTTGGGGAATGATTTTTTTCAAGACAAAAAATTTACTTTAAAGCAATTATACAAATGCTACAGGAACTGAAATAATCTAGACCTCCAGCGCCAAAACCCCGTGGGGTGTTGCAGCAACTATTACCCATGGCTCACTGTTCTGGAGCAGCACATACAACTATATCTCGGGGGTAGCAAATGTATTTGCTTCCTTATCACGTTTTCAGATGCATTATGGTTAGTATAGGTTATAATTTGTAAGGTCTACTTGTAATAAGAGAACTTCTGAAATCATTTTTATATTTAAGCCCTTTTTGTTTATATCTGGATTAGACTATTCACCATTTGCATTTACTACAGTGAAATAACATCAGTGAAACTGCTCATTGTGTAAACTTTTATTACTATGAGTACAATTCAACTTATATATAGAAGAGAACATATTTTCTTCCTTAAATTTTTTGGTTTTTAATGTTAAAAATATAAAAAAAATCGTAGAATAAAAAAAAAGTGGAACTTATGATATGGAAATTTTGCTTTGGTTGTTCAAGAGATAACATGAAATTCTGTCAATGTTCAAAGTTAAATGTCTTTTTGAAAAGTGAAGCTTTGAAGCTACATTTTAAACAGTGGGGTCGTTGGGGGGCACAATAAATTGGGATATTGTTTTCGATTTTTATCAAACAGTTCGTGGGAACAAACTGCGAGTAAGGAGCGACTTGGCTCTATAGAAAACGACACACTAAAAAACAGAAATTTGATAGCAATATATACATTAAAAACATTGATTTTTGAATAAGGGGGAAACACTCCCAAAAATTCAGCGAATCTTAATATAAAAATCGCAGCATTAGATTCAGCGTGTCGGATTAGATCGGATTAGATTCGTTGGGGGGCCCACAATAATATTTTATTATAATTGTCCCACAATAATTTGGAAAGAAACAATAATTTATTAATTGACTTTAAAACTGGTGCTCCTTTTAAGTGTCAATTCCGGTTTTTACTTGGAGCAGATAATTTTTTTTTTAATTAATCTTTGCTCATTTTTAACGTAAAGAAAATGAGAAAAATAGCGATCCATTATACTTCATAATATGTTCCACGTTAATATTTTTCCAAATATACTGCCTTTGAAACCTTATTATCAAGTAAAAAGATGAGCCTAGTTAATGCCAAAATCGAAAAATGCTCGATGCTTTCTGTTTCATCACGTTTAAACAGGTAATTTTTTCCCCTGCTATTGAAGGTGCTTTAACTTCCTTAAATCTGTCAGTTCAAGATTAGATTCTCTTGTTTTAAACTTTCAAAGTGTAAATGACTATACCTTCTACATCTGCAAATAGAACAAAAATGGAATCATTGAACAATAAGAATTTAGAGTACAATGAGTGTAATTTCCAGAATGGAAAATAAATCATTGAAAAAGAAAATAAGACTTGGTATTTTTGTAATGATATTCGCACGATAAGTAGATAGGCCAAATCGGTTGTAGTTTGGTTATGGAATTTGTTAGAGGGGGTCCGCTCCAGGAATCTTTTAATTGTTTTAATTTTTATACCCTGTATTTTTAATTGAAACTCTGATTCTCTAATTCGTCATTAAAATGCCAAATAATAAGCGCTGATAACGCCTATTTCTTGCGTTTTGGATTCACATACTAGCGCACAAATATTAAACTGCCTTTATGTACAATACCATGCTCCATAAAAAATTACAAGAAATAGAAAATATACAATAACAAGAAATGAAAAATATCAAGCTAAAAAAAACTAACATAAATGTGCTAAGAATTATGACAGAAATTAGTCACGTTTTACACAAAACCGGAGCTAATTGTAGGACATTTATCTCTGCATCAGCAGGCTGAATAAAATGTCTTCTGAGTAATGTATGCCAAGAATAAAGTGAATTAAAAAAATATGTATATTTTTCTCACAATTTAGAAATTTTTTGTGCACGTATAAGCGGTAACAACCCATTCTCGTGTTTTATTTTTGTTAGTTTTATCATGCAACACTGAGAGACCGTGAGACCGTTTTTTCCCAAGGGTGATCTTATTGACCCACTTGTCGTAGAATGTTGCCAGAGGGCCCATTCTAATGGAAATTAAAAGTTCTAGTGCCTTTTTAAGTGACCAAAGAAATTGGAGGGAAATTAGGCACCCTCCCACGCTCGTTTTTTCCTCAAAGTCACCGGTTCAAAATTTTTAGAAAGCCATTTCGTTCAGCATAGTCGAAAAATTTAATGAATATGTCTTTGAAGACGACTTAATCCCCCACAGTCCCTGGGGAAATGGATACAAGTTAGTAACTTTGCCCATTGCTAACGTATAGTATTGGTTATTGGGAAGTATACAGACATTTTCAGGAGGATTTTTCTGGTGTTGGTGGGGGGTAGATGGGAGGATCTTTCTATGGAGGAATTATTCATGGGGGAAAAGAATCTCCATGAAAGGGGCGCTGGATTGTCCAACATTATTTAAAAAAAACAATGAGAAATTAAATAAAAGAAACAAGTTTTTTTCAACCAAAAATAAGAACCAACATTAAAAATTAAAACGAAGAGAAATTGCTGCGTAAATGAGGGGGTTTGTCCCCTCCTCAATACCTCACTCTTTACAATGAAGTATTTTTAGTAATTTCAAAGGAGCTATTTTTCCTAATTAAACGGTCTTTGTGATTCAGGGGTCATTCTTAAAGCATTGGAACAAAATTTAGATTTTAGTGTAAAAAGCGAGGTATTAACGAGTGGGCGAAGCCCCTCATATACGTAACAAAAATATACGAATATGGAAGTTCGTTACGTAAGTTAATTCGTAGCCAGCATTAATTCAAAAACGTTTGGAAATTAAATATAAAAAACATGTTTTTTTAACTGAAAGTAAGGACCGACATTCAAACTTAAAACGAACAGAAGTTATTCTGTATATGAAAGGGGCTGTCCGCTCCTCAACGCCCCGCTCTTTACGCTAAAGTTTGACTCTTTGTCACAGTTTTACTTTTTAAAACAATAAAAAATTTTGCTCAAAGAGCGGGGGGTTGAGAAGGGGAGAGTTCCTTTCATATACGGAACAATTTCTCTTCGTTTTAAGTTTTAATGTCGCTCCTCACTTTTTTTTTAAATTTAATCTTTACTTAGACAGCGCTAATGCGCTGCCTATGATTTTTGTTTCAGCTTTGGTCCACTAATATCAATGTTACTTTTTAACACAAAGCGCTGAAACCCTCAAACGAATCAACTTAATATAAAAACCATATATAATATTTCAGTAAATCACGTAGCCTACATTATAAGTTTGGTACAACAAACTAAATCTTGCAGAGTCAAAATGAATCAAAATTATGAGCAAATAAATAGCGCGATACCCAGAGCTATTAGAATAGAGCTTGGTTCAATTATGAGACTAAGCATTCTGTGCTGGGCGTTGGGACTGGGGGAAGTGGAGGGGAATATGTACTGCAGCATTAGTGGTGAGTCTGGTTGAAAAAAGCCGAGTATATACGACATCCACCTTCACCCACTCGGAAGAGTGTTTACGCTATACCGTCGTCTGCAGCAGCTCATTACTGACAATTTTAGTAAAAAACCAAGCACCCGAACTTATATTTATGACTGTTTAATGTGTGTTTATTTTTTACAATGTATTGTGTAATGTTTTTAAATTCACCAGCTAGCGTCTTTGTTAAACTGTTACTTTTCTTTCTGTCGCTTGAATAGCACCAATTGCAGTAACCCCCCCCCCTCTGTTCCCGCTTCAATAAAATACTGTAGCTGTGCCCCTACTTTTACACAGACAAAATATAGGGAAATCATAGAATCAAAGCTCAAAATAGAAGTAGTCACACAAGAAACTTAATTTCTTGAAGACTTACAAAGGCTTCAGTTCTTAGAAGATCAAGATCTGTTGTTTCTCACCTGCATTAGGAAAAAACTCTACTTTGTCTAGAAAAGTTACCTCTAGAATATCAAAAAAAGTTCACGCTTCATGACAACTTTGGAAGTTACTTCTAAGTGAACATAGCAATTTCGTTTATAAGAAAGTGAATACCATCTTGCGCTGTTTTTCACGTTGTTTATCACTGGTTAAATACAAAAGAGAATCAAATTCAAAATAGCAGAAAAAACAGAATATCTGATTTTGAATTCAAGGGTGGCTTTTCAAAGTCTATTTTCAAGAAATCTAGAAGAGATATAAGAATTTGGTCGCTTGTTCTCAGAGAGATAATGTAATTTTCTGCCGGAGGACGCCACGAAAATTCTCTGAAAAAAAGTTTACTTTTCGGCTAGGATAGTTTTGTTTTCGCACCATGTACAATATGTGGAGAAAAAGCTTGTTTTTCTTTAAGATTACTAGAAATTTCAGAAAGTTAACTGGAAATGTTCGCCTGTTTCACGATTCCCATAACTGGAAAAATTTCGAGTTTGTCTCCCTTACCAGTTAAGAGTTACAGACTGCTGATCACGAGAAAACAAAAAAACAGCAGCTATTATGTGAATTGAGTCACCAGAAATTGCTACGGATGAAGAAATGAAACAGAAAAGCGAACATAGCCAAAAATTTGCTTACATTAACATTTTGAAATACGTATTTTTTTGGGAATTATCGGTTGTCACTTTTAGCTTTATTTGGCACTACAGCATCCAGATATCAAAAACACGCTATTACCTAAGTATCGATACACTTGAGAAGCATTATATTGAGTTTTGATGCTCAATACTACTGCTGCTACTAATAATAACAGCTCACTGCAACTCTGCACAGCTATGCACACCCCTTCTCTATCCCAATGCATGGCCCATACGCAGGGAGGGCCTTCGGGCCCTCCCCCCCCGAAATTTTTTGAAATGTTTAATTTCCCCATGGTTTCTTGGGATTTCTGGCAAAAGTAGGACATTTATTAAGGATCTAGATACATGTGTGAAGGCCTTTTTGGGGGATTTTACAGCATGCAATTATCCGGTCAAGTCAAGCCCAATTATTAATCCGTTTTCTGTCTGACTTTTTACCCTTCTGAAGTAATTAGCAATTGTGCTGTTATTTTTTTTTTTGTAAAGAGAGTTTGCTTTCCACAGCAAAATAGAATTATCCTTGATATTAGGGCGTTTATCCCCCCTTTTCAGGATAAAGTACAGCTTTTAATGGATCAATTTTGGAAGCTATCTTTTTTCATTAAAATCTACGCTTTTGCAATAGAAGAACTACCCCCCACAGCACCATTATTGCACTGTTAACCCTAAAATTTCCCTATCAGTGGGATATAATAGATATATCACTGGTTCTAAATCGCTATGAACATAATCTGAGCCTAAAACTTATTTTTGAGGCTTCAGTCCTCTTCCCCCCATCCGCTACAGTACTACAGATTAAAGTTAATCTGTATTTTCCAATATACGTGCTGTTTGCATTACTAAATAAAAAAGTGCTACTTTATATCTGCTGTTTCGAAGGTTTTGAGACCCCCCCCCCGAAAAAAAAGAAATCCTGCGTACGTGCCTGTCTGTAGTACCTTCAGTACTAGTGCTTTACTTGTAAGTAGAGTACTCTAGTATCGTTTCGTTGATGATATTCTTGCTGTTTGGGAACATGGTCAGGACTCTCTAAAAGATTTTTGGCACATTTGAATTCTTCTGATTCAAATCTTCAATTCACAATAAAACTGGAAGATTCAGGAAAGCTTCCTTTCTTGGATGTTTTAATTATAAAGAATATTCCTAGTCTTGAATTTTCTATATATAGAAAGCCGACCCATAATGATCGGTATCTACATTTCTCGTCAAGTCACCCTCCTTGTGTAAAAAGAGGGGTAGTAATTTCTTTAGTCGACAGGGTTCTAAAAATATGTTCACGTAATCATGTAAAATCCGAGTTAGATTACGTTAAAATATTCTATTCTGCAATGGCTACCCAATCAGTCTCATTGAAAATATAATAGATAGACGATTAAAAAAGGTAAAACAGGAAAATAGGGAGTCCGTCCCCCTTGATTCAGTTACACTGGCAATTGAGAAAAAAACTTTCACTACATTGCCATACGTCTCGAAACTCAGCGACAAATTTAGAACAATTTTCAAAAAACATAATCTCTCTGTTTCCTTCGAAATTGAACAAAAAGTTGAACATTTTTTCAACTCGGGAAAGGATAAAACGGACCCTATACTAGGTAGTGGTGTCTACAGAGTCCCGTGTTCATGTGTAAAATTTTACATTGGCAGGACCCGTCAACAACTATGGGAACGATTGCATGAATACAAAATTTCGATTGATAAGTCCCTGAGATTTGAAAAAAATGACAACTTTGATTCAGCTCTGGCCCAGCATATATACGAAAATCGTGACCATTAAGTTCTTTTTGAAGAGGTAACTTTAATATCTACCGTAAATGGCCTACCGCAATCTCTTAAAGAGGCAATTGAGATAAAAAATCAAATAAATAGAAATTTGGCTATAAATAGAGATACGGGAGATATTTCCTTAAGCCCAATTTATAACAATTTAATATTAAAAGACTCTATGAATATTTTCGCCCAGTCTAATTTAAGACAACCTGTCCGCATATCTAATGAAAACCGAAATTGTAGACAGGCGAAATCTGTTGCAAGGCAAAGGATACTTATTCAATCTAATTGGTAACTTCTCTTTAATTGATTTAAAGTTGGTTTTTGTTGTTTGATTCAGTGTCTTCTTTCCTCTTGTACAGTTCACTTAAGAAGGTTAGATTTTGTTGTTGTTTCTTCTTTGTTTCTTTTTTTTTCTTTTTCCTCTTCCTTATTTTTTATAGCACTGAGGATGACGTGGCGGAGGTCCTTGTCGAAATATTTGCTTGCTTTTTCATATTTTACTACTGGCTGACAAAATCCTCGTTTTTTCACCTATTTGATTTTTGTCTTTTCATTTATTATTTTCTTTCTTGTTTCATACGTCATGCATAGCCAGTATGGTCTCAGAACGTATTTATCGTGTCTATTAAAAACTGTCCAAAGGGTTTGGGTACAACCAGGGCAACTGCCCCAAGCACCGCAGCTGGGGTGGGGGCTGCTGCCCACTTTAATTAAAATTTTAACTTTGATTCAACTTGTTTGCTTATATTTGAGCATGGAAGGGGGAGTTTAAATTCTCCTGGAATCACCAACCCTGTTAATGGCTCTGTATCAATTGATGTAATGCAATCATGGTTACAGCAGTAGTTGCAACCGAGTAAAGAGCGAACCACAGTCCATAGTAATCAAAAGTTAAAAATGCATTTAGAAAAAAACTACCTATTGAAAAAAATCGTCATTTGACACTGATTCAAAAATGGTGACTGTTATTTCAGTTCTTTTCAAAAATATCGGGAAAAGAAATTTATGATGATTTCGAAGAATAGTCTGAAACCCCTCAAAAAAGGCGTCAGATCAAAATGAAAAGTGTACCATTGGAACCAGCATGGCTTAAAACCTTTTATCCACTATAAACAACAAGTAAAATTACTTTTTTGAATGGATTGCACTGATGTCTCCTTTTTTTTTCTCTAGCAGGGCTAGGGGTTACCAGAACATCATAGAGGTATGTGTAATGGCTCATTTAAGCGGAAATTCAATTTTCTAGTGCCCTTTTTAAGTGACCAAAAACATTGAAGGGCAATTAGCCCCCCCCCAAAGGCCCCTGGCCCCTTCCCACAAAGTTATCCAATCAATACTTCGAGAGAGTTATTTTGTTCAACTTAGTTCGAAGGTCTAATATCTTTTGTTTTGATGATGATATAACCCTCCATAGTCCCTGGAGAAAGGGCTGCACCCTGTATCGGTATCGGACGTATTTTTATTGGGCGTATCGGTATCACAGGTATCTTAGACAGATTTTTAATAGTTCATAAAAAAGATATTGCTCTTATCTATGGCCTTCCTATAAATTCCACCATGGAGTTCCAAATGGCACTAAAAACGGCACTTTTGGTGCCGTGTTTCAAGTGGAAAACTGGGACTATTGGGCTACCGAAACTTTTTAGAATGACGTTTAATGATTCATTTGAAAGCTATTGCTCATAAAACTATGTTGTAGGATCAGACCATCAGCCAATAGAGGTAGTCATGAAGGCAGGACAGGCGAAGAAATGGATGAATGAGATGGAGGGTGAGGGATATAGTTGGAGGAATGAGGGAAAGATGAAAGATAAGGGTAGGAAGGTAATGAAGCAGCAGATTCGGGCAGATTGTATGGAGGAAAACCGTTTGAAAAAATTGTTGGAAAGTGAACAGATGCAGAAAATGGCAGAGGAATGCATATATATATATACTGGGAGAAGGGAATTTAGAAGAAGCCGTGGAAGAAATATCAGAGGAAGTATATCAGAAATGCAGTGGAATATCAAGTAAGAAGGAGATGGTAAGAAATACAAACGAATTCTTTGATGAGGATTGTCGGAGGCTGAAAGTAAACCTTGTTCAACTTCTCAGGAAAATGAAAGGAGCATTAAATGACCAGGAAATGAATAAACACTTATCGGAGTACCGAAAAGAGAGAAAATCTACAAGAGGCTAACAAAAAAGAGAAAAAAACAAGTAGAAGAGATTAGGGCTATAAATATCAGCGAGGAATACCTGTCAAAAGACGCAAAACACTTTTGGAGTGAAGTAAGGCGAGAATTCAAGGCCAACGACAAACACATACCTCCAGATGAGTCGTGGAAAACATACCTGGAGCAGGACACTAGCAAAAGGGAGCAATATGGAGACGGTATAGGGAGGTTAGCAGAGGAGCTACGAGAACAGAATAGTTTCCCCTTAAGACAAGAGGATTATAGTCTATTAGAATCGATCAAGGTAGAGGAAGTTTGGGCAAGCCTAAAAGGAATGAAGGGATCTTCGGCGCCGGGGGTGGATGGAATACCAGCAACGATTGGAAAATAGGGAAAACAGTTCTAGTACCAGTTTTAGCAGCAGTTTTCAGTTTTTTGACTGAAAAAAGGAAATGGCCTGATCAGTGGAATGTGTCAGTAGGAATACCAATTTTTAAAAAAGGTAACTCAGGATCATAGTAATGAAAGAATAATTAGTTTAGGAAATGTGATGAGTAAGATTTTCTGCAAGGTTATAGAATCAAGATTAGGAAAGTGGTTGGATGTAAAAGAACTGTTATCCCCTTTTCAGGTAGGGTTTAGAAAAAACCATAGTGCAGTAGATCATAGTTTTACTTTGAGAATTTTGGTAGAGAAGTATAGGAAAGGAAAAGGGGAGGGTTATTTGCAGCTTTTTTAGACCTAAAAGGAGCATATGATAATGTGAATAGGAACCTGTTAATGTTAAACCTGTTATCTTTAGGACTACCTCACTATTTTGTATTGTTGCTGTGCGAAATGTATAAGTACGTGAAGTTAGTAGTGAAAGTGGCGGGAAAGTGCTCAACTCCAGTGCAATCTTTATTGGGACTAAAGCAGGGATGTGTGCTGTCACCGAAATTGTTTAGCCTTTATTTAAATGATGCCAATGAATTTTTCGTTAAGAACAATGCACCAATGATATCGATTGATTTGCTTTAACTGTGCTTACTACTATTTGCTGACGACATCGTATTACTGGCTGAAACAAAGGAGAAACTGCAACAATTATTAGAGATTATGGAGGTTTATTTGGAAGAGAAGAAGTTAATCTTGAACACATCGAAGTCAGTGGTGATGGTATTTGGTCGTAAAGCCATGGAAAGTGAAGATGTGATTTTTTTTTCTTTAAAGGTGAAACTATACCAGTGAATAATGAATTTGTTTATCTTGGGGTAAAGTTTACTAGTAATGGGAAATTCAGTGGGCATCTGGATCTAGCGAATGCAAGGGGGAGGTATATTAGCAGTGAAATAGCGAGGAGTAGTCTTAGACGGGTGAGAGATATTAGAGTACATAAGAGGATTTGGACAAGTAAGATAGTACCGGCGATGCATTATGGAGCAGAGATCTGGGGCTATCGGAAAGGTCCGAAACTTGAGGTGGTTATGATGAGATATTATAAGAGGATGTTAGGACTATGGGATTCGTTTAGTAATTTGGTAATCCAGGGGGATTTATGGCTAGTATCGCTGCGACCTATGAGGCTAGTGACCATGGTGAGATATTGGGTTAGGATACTGGGTATGCAGAGATTTACGGTAGCAAAGGCAGCATACTTATAGAGGCGTTGATACAGAATAGTAAAACAGGGTGGCCGGCGGAGATTAAGGATATCTTAGATAAGTGTGGGTTAGGGGAATGGTGGAATGAAGGAAAGGGAATTATGGGTATGGAGGAAATAGTAATAAGGGAGGTACAAGAGAGGTAGAAGAACCAAGAAATACAGATATGGTGGGCAAGTCTGGATCGTTCAGGGTCGTTAAAATTGTATAGACAGATAAAGGGTACTTGGGGGGAGGATGTATTTTGGAAGTCCGGGTTAGGTAAAGAGGATTTGAAGGCTTATTTGGTTTGGAGGGGAAATGGGTTTTTGATTGGGGAGAAAAGAAAGTATCAAGGGAGAAAAGGGGAGAAGGTAGAATCTATTACTTGTCCTATGTGTGGATCTCAGGATGAAAGTTTAATACATCTTTTGTGTGAATGTGTCGAATTGAATGATTGGAGGCGAGAGATGTATGGTAAAGAAAAATTGAATGAGATATGGATGGTAGATAGAATGAAAGAGACAAATTTCCTGAGTATTAAAAGGAAAGCAAGATTTGTAAGGATTGCAGCGGCACATCGGGAGCGTTTTCTTTAAATAGTATTAACTTAATTTAGTTAATTTGTTGTTTGTTTTTTGTTATGTAAATTTCCTATGACCCACGGGCTTTTTCTGGAATAAATTATTATTATTATTATTATTATTATTATTGTTATTATTATTATTATTATTGTTATTATTATTATTATTATTATTATTATTACTATTATTATTATTATTATTATTATTATTATTATTATTATTATTATTATTATTATTATTATTATTATTATTATTATTATTATTACTATTATTATTATTATTATCTAGGTGAGTTTTATACATTTTACTATCCGTATGTGTGAAATCCCCCTTTCCGTTGAATTTTTTTTCTTGGAAATGCAAGCATGCTGAAAATAGCCCACGGACAATTCCCCTCGAGAAATATCCACATGCAAAAGTGAGTTGGCAAAGAGAAAGTAAGAAAAATAAAAATAATTTGTTTAGAAATTATGTGAAATCTCTCCATTGTAAAATTTACCCTTGAAACCTAACCCCCAGTAATTACCTCCCCACGGAAACTTTCTCCATGGAAACCAAACCCAAGCACAAAATTATCCCTCCCGAAAAAGTTTGTATACTTCCCTATAACAAATACTATACGTAAACAATGGGCAAATTCCATAACTTGCAGGCCTCTCCCCACGGGCTGTGGGAAGGGAGGGGGTCATGTTACTCTTAAAGACATAGTTCAACTATGCTGAAAAAATGACTATCTAAAAATGTTTAATGGATGACTTACGGAAAAATGGGCGTGGGAGAGGCCCCCTCCCATGTCCATTTTTTCTGACAAATAGCCCCCCAAGGGGGGTTATATGCCCTCCAATATTTCACATCAATTAAAAAAAAACACTAGAGGTTTTGAATTTCGTCCAAATGCAATCTCTAACGTTCTTCTGTGATCATTATTTCGATTCGATGAAATCTGGAAAAAATAATTATAAACAGGCAACCATTATCTTTTTTTTTTGGCAAAAAATTACAAAATTCTACATTTTGCTATATAAACTTCTACAGGTCCTGTGGTGGCGCAGTGGATTTGACCTTAGCTTGGTAATACGGGACCCAGAGATCGAATCACGCTGCAGGAATGCACTGCAGGGCCGACGCAGGGACCTTAGTAGTCAAGAAGCGTCGTTAATTCTTAAATATATACAGTATAAACTTCTACAGTAGGGTTCTCTGCTAGGCTAAATCTGATTGTAGGATTTTCATTAAGATTCCTTGACTTTTAGGGAATATTTACCCCTTTTTCGAATATCGTGCAAATTTTTTCAGGGTCTTAACTTTTGTTGGGTAACAGTAAAACTAAATTTCATGATTTATGATTAATAATAAAGTCTTGATAAATTTATATATTCGGAATCAGCATGATGAGACAATTCTTTTGATGGGTCTATTGATATCAAACTCCGTTTTTTAGAGTTTTGGTTGCTATTGAACTAAGTCGCTCCTCACTGAGAGCCCGAACTGTTTGATACGGAACAAGTTCTAACAGAGAGACGAGGAGAGGGTGGAGGTGTAGACTAATGTATAGTCCCCAGGGATGTAACCAGGATTTTTTATCGGGTGGGTTGTTTTTCCATGGGGGGGGGGGGGGGGTACAAAAAATTAAAAGAACACATCCGAATGTGAAATTTATATTTAATCACTTTCGATTTCTTTGAATATTTCTATTCTACGCTGTTATTATAAAAGTAAAGAGTATTTAACCCCAAAATGAGAATTCCGTATAGGAGAGGGACTGCCTTTTCCTCAACCTCATGGTTTTAGAAATTTTGGAGGGTGCTTTTTACATCAGAATTTGAGAGTTCTAGTCCTTTTTTATAAGTCAAAAGTGATCGGAGACCAACCAGCCTTGGGGAAGGGGGGGGGGGGGTGTAAATGTTGGCTCCCTTTTATTAGATCTATTAGATCTGTACAAAGATTAGCATCTTTATATGTCTCTATAGCCGTCAACGAAGCAGCCAAGTTGTAATAAGACAACCCCATTGAGAATAGACTTCCGCATGTCAAATTTGACCAGCCTGTTTGTCAAAATTGTCAAAGGGTTTTGACAAAATTGGACGTAGCCATTGAAAATACAAAGGAGACACGTGAGACTCTCTTATGTATCCAAAATCCAAATATGGTCGGTTCGAATTATGGATACTGTTCAAAAGAAAAACGGATCGCACTACGCTGTTTTCCGTTATGGCACGCATGAGGTATTAACGGTCCAAGGATCTCAGCTTGAACCATACCAAGAAAATTTTGATGAGGCTGTGAAGAAAAAAAAACAAAGGAGTAGCAAATGCATTCAGCGAAGTTACCAATTTCCCGGATATTTACTTAGAAAAGTTAAACTTGGATCGGGCTTCTTTTGCCTCCGTTGTGGACAATGCTCAAAAAGAACTTGAAAATCTGCAAAACGGCTTGAGAAATGACATTGAGCAATGGGTTCGTGACAACTTGAGCACGGTACCTTCTACAGGGCTAGCATCATCAGTTACAGAAGACATCGTATGTAAAATCCATGATTCAATTTTGGTTGAATACTCGGCAAAGTTCAGTGCTTTTGAAAAAATATTATCTGGGCTCAAAAAGCAAATTGCATCTCTGGAAAACAGAATCGAAGTGATTGAACTAAAACTTGATGATATGGAACAGAAAATCATAATGAATAAGATTATAAGATTATTTTTAGGGGTTTAAAGTAAGCACAAGGAGCCAGTGTCAGTGAAACAAGTTATTGGGGGAAAAATGGGACTACCGGATACTGCGAATTCGCACATCCTGAGCGTTCGTCGGTTCCAGAATCCATTCAATCAAGTCTCTAAAAAAATCCTGAAAATGATTTATCATTCTATTTTTCATCCCCATTTGTCTTACGGATGCTCTATATGGGCAAGCAACTTCATCTCATGTTATAAGAGAATCCAAATCATCCAAAATAAGGCCATTGAAATTATATCACCTCTTCAGCATTCAGATAACATCAACCTCCATTCTAAACTTACTAAAATATTTGATGTGTCAAAGACTTGGGATTTTCATATTGCAAATTTTTGTTTTAAATATTTTAACAACCTCCTTCCAGCGTCATTTGAAAATTTATTCACTTTCAATCAAGATTTGCATACTTATGAAACGAGAAATTCATGTGACATTGTCAACGAGACACTATTAACAAAAAGGGCTTCTTTTTTAATTAGATTTTTTGCACCAGCTTTCTGGAAATCAATCCCCTTGGAAATCCGGAACTCAAATAACCTTATTACCTTCAAGCGAGCAGTGAAGGTTGGTTACAGAAATACTGTTTAGATTTAAATATCGTGCGGTCCTCCTCTTTTCGGTCTTTTTCTTTTCTTTTCTTTTCTTTTTATTTTTTCTTTTCTTTCTCTTGGTCGCCCCCCTATTTTTCTCTTTTTTCTCTTTTTAATAAATCCAGTTGATTTGTTGTTTCTGTTGATTGTTTAATTATTCTTTAGTTAAGTTTCTGCTCTAGTCAAGCACTTTTGTGCTTTCCTGGCAGATTATGCAGATGTAATTATGTATTTTTGTTTAAATATATATGATTGAATTGAATTGAATTGAATATGTCATTCATATTTTCATTTATTTCTACCATCATCAAATAGAGATTTTTAGAAATTAGAGTTCGTGTGACAGTTTATTTTCTACTTTATTACCATTGGTATTTTTGGGAAAATAACTTCGTACATATTTATTGCCATTTTTAGGATTATAAACATGGAATTTTTCACTAAGAAATACCAATTAACGAGAAAGATACTGAGCATTGTTTAAGGTAGGAAAATAGCATTAAATCAAAATGCAGTAGATTCAAACAGTTCGTGGTAACGAACTGTAGTAAGGAGCGAACCGGCTCAATACTAACCAAAACTCTAAGAAATAGAATTTTCATACCAATAGCTACATCAGACGAATCGCATTTTAACGCTGATTTTAAATATATAGGTTTCATCAAGTTTAGCCTTACCCATCAAAAGTTACGAGCCTGAGAAAATCTGCCTTATTTTATAAAATAGGGGGAAACAACCCCTAAAAGTAATAGAATCTTAGGAAACAACACCATCAGAATCAGCGTGTCAGAGAACCCTATTGTAGAAGTGGAAAATGTGGAATTTTGTATTTTTTGCCAGAAGGAAGATCACGGATGTGTGTTTATTTGTTGGTGTGTTTTTTTTTTGTTGTTATTTTTTTCGATCGTATCGACCCAGTGGTCCTAGAATCTTGCGAGAGGGCTCATTCTAACTGGAATGAAAAATTCTAGTGCCCTTTTTATGTGACCATGAAAATTGGAGGGCACCTAGGCCCCCTCCCACGCTAATTATTTTCCCAAAGTCACCGGATCAAAATTCTAAGATAGCCATTTCATTCAACGTAGACGAAAAACCTTATAACTATGTCTTTGGGGACGACTTACTCCCCCACAGTCCCCGTGGGAGGGGCTACAAGTTACAAACTTTGACCAGTGCTTACATAAAGTAATGGTTATTTGGAAGTGTACAGACGTTTTCAGGGGGATTTTTTGGTTGGGGGAGGGGGTTGAGAAGAGGGGGATATGTTGGGGGAACTTTCCTTGAAGGAATTTATAATGGGAGGTTCGTTTTAACTTAAAACGAAAAGAAGTTATTACGCATATGATGGGCTTACTTCCTCTTAATACCACGCTCTTTACGCTAAAGTATTTTTAGTAATTTCAACCATTTATTCTATGGCTTTTGTGATTCAGGGGTCACTCTTAATAAATTGGGGCAAAATTTAAGCTTTAATGTAAAGAGCGAGGTACTGACGAGGGGGTAAACCCCTTCATATACGTAATAAAACATGAGAATACAGAAGTTCGTTACGTAAGCTAATTTATAAGTTACGCATATAAACTATACTAATAAAAATTTTCGTACAAAATTGAAAGTTCTAGTTGCCTTTCTAAGTAACAAAAAACTGGAGGGCAACTAGGCCTCCTCCCCTGCTCATTTTTTTTCTCAAAATCATTCGATCAAAACTGTGAGATAGCCATTTAGCCAAAAAAATAAATATGCAAATTTTGTTTTAATTATTCATCTGTGGAGAGCCAAAATCAAAACATGCATTGATTCAAAAACGTCCAGAAATCAAATTAAAAAAAAACAAGTTTTTTTAACGGAAAGTAAGAAGCGACATTAAAATTTAAAATGAACAGAAATTACTTCGTATGTGAAAGGGGCTGCTTCCTCATCAACGCCCCGCTCTTTACGGTAAAGTTTTTTACTGTTTAAAAAAGTGGAGTTAAGAGAAAGAGTCAAACTTTAACGTAAAGAGCGGGGGGTTGATGAGGAAGCAGCCCCTTTCACATACGAAGTAATTTCTGTTCGTTTCAAATTTTGATGTCGCTCCTTACTTTCCGTTAAAAAAAACTTGTTTTTTATTATTTAATCTCTTAACAGGAGCGACACACGTCTCTCTCCGTGGGTTTTAATTCATCCTAGTAGGTAAATTTATTCATGAATAATTCTATTATAAATTAATATTACAAAACTCCACTTCACTTGTGCAACCTAAACAAAAATACAATGGCTGGATCTTTTCTCTTGCATTGTTAGCCAAAAAATACTTTCGGGCGGGCCTTCAGAAACGTGTCGAAAGAGCTTGCATTATGAATGAAGCAAAAGATTATTCCAAAAGTGTTGCTGTCACGATTCAACAGAATCCCTAGAGCGCTATTCCCTGGAGCACAGCAGAAAAAGGTGAGGAGCAGCTGTATTCCTTATAAAATAAGCCATTAGAAAGCTGAATCTTTTTTATTTCTAACAAATATATTTCAATATATTTTGAGAAGAGGAAGGGGCCGACCCAAGAATTTTAACTAAACATTAGTTTCACTACTGAACCAGTAGATATATTAAAAATATAGAAGTTCAGAGATATAGGAGGGGATACTAGCTATCTTGAACCGATCTTCCTTACAGCAGCTAGTTTGAAATTCAATTGAGCTATTCTTGTGAATTTCAAATTTGTTTTCTGAATTGCCTATAATTTTTGCCTAACATTTTTTTAGAATTTCTAGAGAGCAAAGCAATTCTCAAACTGGTTTCCTTGATTCTCTAAGAAGACCGCAAAGCATTTTCAATGGTATCGGAAAAATTGCTTTATATTTTGCACTATTTTTATTAATAATCTTAAATTATATCCTAAAATTTCTTGTGGTATATTTTGTTCAGGGGCGTCGACTTATTAAAAATACTGTAAGGCTCACACAGGGGGCCCGGTCTCACTCAAAATTATTATAAATTTAATATGAAAAATGATCAGTTTGAAGTTCTTTTTATGCATTTTAGAGGCATATGATCAACATGAGACCCCCGAAAAATAGACTTTTAAATACTCTACAGCCCGGGAAACTTGACAGCGATGATACATTTTTTGGTTTTGAAAATCGAAACAAAAAGGTGGTATTTTTGTACAAAACTAATTTACAGATTGTAAATTAAATTAATAGTTACTTCTGTAAATTACAGTAGTAATTTTGCTTACAGACTATTCCAGAGCAGTGATTATATAGCTCCGAAAAGACCGAAATTATATTTAAATAAATCGTACGTCATCAGAAAAATAAAACAGTGTACTGTCGCACAGTTAAAAATTAAATAAGTCGCACATATTAAATTAAATTAATAGTTACTTCTGTAAATTACAGTAGTAATTATGCTCACAGACTATTCCAGAGCAGTGATTATATTGCTCTGAAAAGACCGAAATTATATTTAAATAAATCGTACGTCATCAGAAGAATAAAACAGTGTACTGTCGCACAGAACTAGTGCTTCGATTATTATTTAATTTAGTCTTACTTTAAAGAGAGTTCGGGTTTCAATCAATAAAAACAAAATCTTAAAGCTAAAGCTTTTACATAGATACTAAATTTATCACTGTATGCCCAATACTTTCAGTCAAAAGTTATATAAATAGTTGGGTGTCACTTGGGTTTCACACCCTAAAAATATTTGGGTCCAGTGCCCACAGGGCAACAATTTTGACACTAGCATTGCTAACCGATTGCAGACACAAGTGTTTTGTGACCATGGCCGTGAAGTAGAGTGGGGGTCCAGTCACGAGGTAATCCAGATGAGACTGGTTTCCAATCAGTCTAAAGCGGTTCTGGATGGCCCAGCGCTCACGGGGAAACTGTTTTGAGACTAGAATTGCTAACCGATTCGGCACGCAACTGTTTTGTGAGTATGACCTTGAAGTAGAGTTTTGAAGTAGAAGTTTTCGATTAGTCTGAAACTGGTTCCGTGTTTTTCTCCTTTATTGTTCAGTTTTTTTCCTTTTTTTCTTTTTTTTCTTTTTTAGTTTTTTTAGTTATTTAACTTTTTTAGTTTTTTTTATTAGTTTTTAGTTTTTTTTTCTTTTTAGTTTTTTTTGTAGTTTTTACCTTTTTTTTAGTTTTTTTAGTTTTTTAACTAAAAAATTATTAACAAAAAAAATATTTTTTATTATTTTTTATTATTAATAAAAAAATTAACAGTCGCAACTGTGACCCGTGGTCACAGTTGCGTTGCAGAGTTTTGCCCCAGACGTTTTTGGTAGCTACCAAGTTGATATTATCCAATTATTTTGGCTTTCAACGTGTCAAAGCAGGAAGTAAACTGAAATTCATAGAAGAAGTAGAGAAGCAAGAAGAGCTGTACAAGTATAAATTATCCGTAAAATGTGACATTCCGTAAAATGTAATAAGTTTTCTAGCTGATTGAAACAGTTCTTTTGTTGCTAAGAACAGACGAGACTTTGCATTCTTCCTCGTTGGAACTCAACGTATATAACTACACTGCACTGCTCAGTTAGATAAACACAACTGGCCCATAACGACTCACGTCCGTGGGTGGAGACATGTTTCGTTTTGGTTGTAAACTGGTCGCAAACCAGTTGCAGATAAGACTAATTTCTAAGCGTTGTCTTGAAACAGTTGCTCTGTGGGCCCTGGGCCTTAAGTATTTGAAATAACTAATACAATACTATAGTGATATAGTTATACAATACCAATCTAGTACAAATCTAAATGTATTTAATACACTATTTTATAAAAAAAAACTTATTCTAAATCAAACAGTTCGTGGTAACGAACTGTAGTAAGGAGCGACCCGGCTCAATAAAAACCAAAACTCTAAAAAATGGAATTTTGATACCAATAGCTACATCAAAAGAATCGCATTTCAATGCTGATTTTAAATATATAAGTTTCATCAAGTTTTGTGTTACGCACCAAAAGTTACGAGCCTGAGAAAATGTGTGTTATTTTAGAAAATAGGGGGAAACACCCCCTAAAAGTAATAGAATCTTAACGAAAATTACACCATCAGATTCAGCATATAAGAGAACCCTACTGTAGAAGTTTCAAGCTCCTATCTACAAAAATGTGGAATTTTGTATTTTTTGCCAGAAGACAGATCACGGATGTGTTTATTTGTTCGTTTGTTTTTTTTTTCTTTTTCTTTTTTCTTTTTCCCAGGGTTGTTTCGACCCAGTTGTCCTAGAATGTTGCGAGATAGCTCATTCTAACGGAAATAAAAAGTTCTAGTGCCCTTTTGAAGTGACCGAAAAAATTGGAGGGCACCTAGGCCCCCTCCCACGCTAATTATTTTCCCAAAGTCAACTGATCAAAATTCTGAGATAGTCATTTTATTCAGCGTAGTCAAAAAACCTTATAACTATATCTTTGGAAACGACTTACTCCTCCACAGTCCCCGTGGGAGGGGCTACAATTTACAAACTTTGACCAGTGCTTACATATAGTAATGGTTATTTGGAAGTGTACAGGTGTTTTCAGGAGGATTTTTTGGTTGGGGAAGGGGTTGAGAAGAGGGGGATATACCGGGAGAACTTTCGATCGAGGAATTTGTCATGGGGGAAGAAAATTTCCATGAAGGGAGCGCAGGATTTACTAGCATTATTTAAAAAAAAAACAATGAAAAAATAAATATGAAAAAGTTTATTTCAGCTGGAAAAAAGGAGCAGCATTAAAACTTAAAACGAACAGAAATTATTACCCATATGAGGGGCTCACCTCCTCCTAATACCTCGCTCTTTACGCTAAAGTATTTTTAGTAATGTCAACTATTTATTCTACGGCTTTTGTGATTCAGGGGTCATTCTTAATGAATTGGGTCAAAAATTTAAGATTTAGTGTAAAGAGAGAGGTACTGACAAGGGGGCGAACCCTCTCATATGTGTAATAAAAACATGAGAATAAAAAATTCTTTACGTAAGCTAGTTTATAAGTTACGTATATCTTTTACTAATAAAAAGATTCGTAAAAAATTAAAAGTTCTAGTTGCCTTTTTAATTAACCAAAAAATTGGAGGGCAACTAGGCTTCCTCCCCCGCTCTTTTTTTCTCAAAATCATTCGATCAAAATTATGAGAAAGCCATTTAGCCAAAAAAAAAATATGCAAATTTCGTTTTAATTATTTCTCTGCAGAGATCCAAAATCAAAACATGCATTGATTCAAAAACGTTCAGAAATTAAATAAAAAAAAACAAGTTTTTTCAACTGAAAGTAAGAAGCGACATTAAAACTTAAAACGAACAGAAATTACTTCGTATATGAAAGGAGCTGCTTCCTCATCAACGCCCCACTCTTTACGCTGAAGTTTTTTACTGTTTTAAAAAGAAGAGTTGAGAGAAAGAGTCAAACTTTAGCGTAAAGAGTGCGGGCGTTGATGAGGAAGCAGCCCCTTTCATATACGAAGTAATTTCTGTTCGTTTTAAGTTTTAATGTCGCTCCTTACTTTCAGTTGAAAAAACTTGTTTTTTTTTATTTAATACCATTATTAGGGCTAGAAGGCTGCGAATATTGACTATCTCTGGACTGGACCAGTGAACAAAAAATCCAAAGCATATCAGTGGGTATGAAGAATAGCCAAGTTTTGCAAAATTTACTTTGTTACGTCACGTATTTGCTTAAAGATCCGTTGTTTCTTATTAGTGATATCAGCTACTATACTCAAATGTAAGTGCAGCGTCTGAATGTCTAGATCATTTTCTAAAAACTGATTTTTCAAAGTTTGTTTTAGCTCTTTTTACTAAAAACGATAGCAGAAACATTATACTGTATGAAAAACTCCTATCTTCTTCATTAAAGATTTTGGGACATATCTGTCTCCAACATTTCTTCATGGACCCGGCTTTGCACGTGCGCAATGAAAAGTTGCCAAGTAGCCTAAAGCTGTTACTATTTACGAAAAGAGAAAGTTCCCTTTGCACGCGATGTCGTGTGTCCCATTTCTGAACTGAAGTGTCTGTACTGCATAAATATTTATGCTGCACTAAAAACAAGCACCCAAGTTCAACTGCTATGACAAATATGAGTCCAACTGATACAAAAAAACCCTTTAGTAATGCAAAACTGTACCATTTCACGATCTTCAACGTAATAGCTTTTTAGCATTCTTCTGGGGATTTGGAAGCCTGCTGTGAGCAGGCCTCGTTGTCTTCATACTTCTTTGGTGCACGTCGATTCTGACGATGCGAAGGATCATCAGCTGGTGAATGTTTTTCTTTTAGTCATAATTCCCAAAAGTGTTCAAAACTATTTTGATTTCCATTCACTACACAAATCAAATCCTCGTATATTTTCTCCAGATCAGCAACACACACATCATTACATCTATTTTTTTTTAATTATCGTTCTCTATTGGGCTCATTGCATGGCAAGACGTAGAAAGAAATAAGTCTAAAATTATAACATTAGCTCAGATGCCTTCCAATTTGTCGCCTGTCTCTGCAGAACAGGTTTCAAAAATTTCTAGCAGTTTTTTAAAGTTTTTCAATATTCTCAGGATACTAGAAGCTCACACAGTTCGTCGAGTCAGGCAAAGGGTCTTAAGCCAGCTCAGTCGTTGTTGCTCTCTGAGTGTATGCTTCTAAAAAGTCTCGTTCCTTTTGCTGGACTTCCTTATGGTGTTTATTACGTCTATGGCTGAAGATATAAAATAATTTTTGTTCCAGCCTTTCTTCATGACTCCGCCTTCACGCGTGTGCAACAACAAATTGCGCACGATGTATGTGTTGCTGTAAAAGACGTAAGGTGGTGGAGACTGTCTAAAACTGCCAAGTTTAAACAGTGGGCAGTGGTGTGCATGTGACGTGCTTTTGGTTGTATGTCCAGAACTAACATTTTTAGCCCTTTAGGCTAAAAATGTGCTATGTGGGTTTCTCTAACTTCATGTTAGAGAAACCCACATAGCACCGTTCTCTCAAGTTATCCATTGACAAACCAACAAATGAATATCGGCTTCAGAAAACAAAATAGTATTCAACGAGTTTGATTTTCTTCTTGGTTTCAGGGCAAGGCACTCAACTCAGCTTGTGCATCGCTCTTGAATTATTTTCGTTCGGCTCTTGGATCTAGTTTTATACCCACTGCTCTGTTTCTTGATGCAGGATAAGTATTCTCCTCATTAACACATGAAATTCTTTTGGAAACTGGTCCATATATTTGTAAGGGGGTTTCATCTTCTCGGTTTCTTCTATATTTATCTGCTCGACTCATCTCGGTTGACCCGCTCTTTTGCAACTATTTCAAAATAGAGTTTGGTGTACATCAAAGATCTGCCATTGGGCCAATACTCTTTTCAGTTTATTTTAATGGCCTTTTTATTGCGGTTATCAATCCGAATCTTACGATCTGTTACCGTCCTTTCAACAAGCATCTACTACCAACCGGGGCAAAAGCTCGTCTTTTCCAGATGCGCATAATGCTTTTACTGATGACAGCACTCTTAGTACAGCCGAAAGAACTGGGTCTGATCTTTATTCAAAGATGGAGGCCCTCTTAGAAAGAGTTATCCAGATGTTTTGTGTAAATTATCTTCTTTTATGTGTTAGAAAGTAATGCTTTCTAATTTTTTCAAGAATCTTAAGGGTTGTCCTGACTAAAAATGAAACACATATCGATTTCTCGGCATCTTCCTTGATGAAAATCGTTTATTTGAGACTAATATTGGTCTTATTAAAACAAAAGTCTCCAAAAGCGTGGGAGTCTCTATAAAGCTAAACGTATACTTCTAGGGTTGGTTCTTGCAATCCTTTTTGTGACCTTATCCAGTCGCACGGACTATTACCTTGGAAACTAAACATTCTTCATTTAGAAGCTTGCTTGATTGACAAGCACTTTACTTTCTGTCGTGTGCTTGTTTTGCTTTTTTACAATTGCACGGCAGCCTTTCTGCTGCCCTGTGTATTTATATGCCTTTTGATTTTGATAAATCGACTCATCATCCCCGGACTTCCAACAACCTACACATTCCTCATACTTTCTGATTACAATTTGACTTGATTCTGACTACTGTTGCCCTGTGGTAGTTTTTAACTTGACTTGGCACACACTCATTAAGTCTGCTCAAATCTGCCACTCGTTTGGTGTCTTCAAATAGAAAGTTAGGGAAGATTTATCTAATATCAGGGTGTTTAATTCTGTTTTGTTGTTTGGTCATTTTGATTTAAGCTTCCCCTGGAGCTAATGTTTCTGGATTTGGTTTGTATATTTATTTCAGTTGGCAAAGCCACCTGCTACACCCTGCCTAGCTTGTGACTTTGAGGATTTGTGAGGTAGGCAACTGGATTTGGTTTTTATTTTGTTTATATATTTTGTTGGTATTCTTTTTCAACCTTGTCCTTTCCTCACCATGGAGCCTTATGGGGGTAAAATCTTGAAGTTTTTTTCTGTCGATCCAGATTTATTTTTGATATAAAAAAAAGAATCAGAGCTCTACGGTTAAATCCAAAGTTATATTTGAAAAATAGCGTGATAGAAACAAGTCTTCTGAAAATAGTGCCCGCTAAGGCTTGAATCTGCAGTTTTTTGAAAAATAACATGAAAGAAACTAAATTTTTGAATTTTATTTTTCTGTTTTTGTATGCAACCAAAAATGTTTAATAACAAAATAACCCATAGAGTTAGGTCCCAGGTCCTTACACATTGAATAAAAAAAGCATTATCCTAAATATTATTTTTGTTTTTTTAATTATTTGGTTAATTTCACACCCATGAGCATTTGAGAAACTCAGTGAAAAACCTTCTCCAATGACTCAAGATTAAATTTGTTTATTGATGTAACTTGCTTTAAACACTTGCATATTTAGTTCAACGATCACTTGAATTACCTATTGGTGACATTGTTCCTCAAAAATGTATTTTGTAAAGCACTAGCAAAGCTCGTTGCTAGAGAACAGGACTTAGAATTTATCTCTCCCGTGCAAGACTCATTGGAGCTTATTACTATCAACAGTTCACCTCAATAATTTCCATCTATGTTTATATTTTCTCCTGGAATGGAAGTCAATGCTAATATAGCACTTTTGGAAAACTTTCTTGTGACTTGTATTTATCTCAAAATTTGAAATGAGATCTAAGTTATGATATTATTAACTTATGAAAGAGCAGAACTCGTGTTATGATAAATCCAGTACCCAAATGAGGATTTTAAATTTAGAGTTAGCAATTCCAGATTTGTACTTACATGTGAAGTTCTTGGAAAAGACTTACTCCCGAAAATGAAATAAGTATCATAAGTACGGTTTTAGGATCCTCTAAGAAATGGGTATAGCTAAAGGACCAGATTTCACAACGTAACAACCCTTTAGTTATACCCTTCAGTTAGCAAGATTGTGTGATCAGATTAAAGAAGATGGCTGATGAAAAAGAAAACTGTACGTTAGAAATTTAGCTAATTTATCAAATTGGCAAGTGTAAATATTAGGTTAAATTATTATTCAAAATCATTATTAATTATAATTATCAGAATTTTCAAACAGTTCGTGGTAACGAACTGTAGTAAGGAGCGACCCGGCTCAATAGTAAATGAAACTCTAAAAAACGGAATGTCGATGCTAAAAGATATATCAAAAGAATCAGATTTTTATGCTGATTTTAAATATATAAGTTTCATCAAATTTAGTCTTTGTCATCAGAAGTTACGAGCCTGAGAAAATTTGCCTTATTTTAGAAAATAGGGAGTAACACCCCCTAAAAGTCATAGGATCTTAACGAAAATCGCACCATCGGATTCAGCGTATCAGAGAACCTTATAGAAAAAATTCAAAAATCTACAAAAATGTGGAATTTCGTATTTTTTGCCAGAAGACAAATCACGGGTGCGTGTTTATTTTATTTTATTTTATTTTTTTTTTGTTTTTTTTTTTCCCAGGGGTCATCGTATTGACCAAGTCGTCCTAGAGTGTTGCAAGAGGGCTCATTCTAACGGAAATGAAAAGTTCTAGTGCCCTTTTTAAGTGACCAAAAAAACTGGAAGGCACCTAGGCCCCCTCCCACGCTCATTTTTTTACCAAAGTCAACGGATCAAAATTTTGAGATAGCCATTTTGTTCCGCATAGTCTAAAACCATAATAACTATGTCTTTGGGGATGACTTACCCCCCCACAGTCCCTGGGAGAGGGGCTGCAAGTTACAAACTTTGGCCAATGTTTACATACAGTAATGGTTACTGGGAAGTGTACCGACGTTATCAGGGGGATTTTTTTGGTTTGGGTGTGGGGTTCAGGGGAGGGGGCTATATGGGAGGATCTTTTCTTGGAGGAATATTTCATGGGGAAGAGAAATTCAATCGAAAGGGCGCAGGACTTTCTAGCATTAGTATAAAAAAAAAAACAATGAAAATATAAACATGAAAAAGTTTTTTTCAATTGAAAGTAACGAGAAGCATCAAAACTTAAAACGAACAGAGATTATTACGCATATGAGGGGTTCTAAAAATACTTTAGCATAAAGAGCGAGGTATTTAGGAGGAGATAAATACTTCACTCTTTATGCTAAAAATTTTTTAAGTAATTTCGACTATTTATTCTACGGCCTTTCTGATTCAGGGGTCATTCTGAAAGAATTGGGACAAAACTTAAGATTTAGTGTGAAGAGCGAGGTATTAACGAGGGGACCAACCCCCTCATATATATAATCAAAAATATAAGAATATAAAAGTTTGTTACGTAAGTTAATTCTTAAGTTGCGTATTTTTTACTAATAAAAAGGTTCGTTAAAAATTAAAAGATCTAGTTGCCTTTTTAAGTAACCGAAAAATTGGAGGACAACTAGGCCTCCTTCCCCACCCCTTATTTCTCAAAATCGTCTGATCAAAACTAAGAGAAAGCCATTTAGCCAAAAAAAGAATTAATATACAAATTTCATTTTAATAATTTATGTACGGAGAACCAAAATCAGACATGCATTAATTCAAAAACTTTCAGAAATTAAATAAAAAAAACAAGTTTTTTGAAATGAAAGTAAGGAGCGACATTAAAACTTAATACGAACAGAAATTACTCCTTATATGAAAGGGGTTTTTCCTCCTCGACGCCACGCTCCTTGCGCTAAAGTTTGATTCTTTCTCGCAACTCTACTTTTTAAAATAATAAAAAACTTTAGCGTAAAGAGCGGGGCGTCGGGGAGGAAAAACCCCTTTCATATAAGGAGTAATTTCTGTTCGTTTTAAGTTTTAATGTTGCTCCTTACTTTCATTTCAAAAAACTTGTTTTTTTTTTATTTAATTTAAGTTATAGATTCATTCAAGCACCACAATCGTGTACCTTCATATTAACTCGATTAAAAACACCATCTTTCGAATTAAGTTCATTAAGACTTAAAAAAAAATCAAAATTATAGGAAAATCTTTCATGAGCAACGAAAACTAATGGGGTCAATTATATGAGAATTTGGCTGAAAAATTTGTATTCTTTTTTAATCTTTTTCAGTAGATACTTTTTGGAAGTTTCTTTGAAGCTGAGACAAGATAGATAAAGAGCTTGGAGTTTGTAATAATATAGTGTTTGCACTCCATTAAGTATTAATTGGTAAGAACCTTTAAAATTTACTGGTGTCCACGGTGTCAGTGGAAACTCACAATAAAAAAAAAATTGATTGCATTCGTGTTTGTCACTGTTATTAGTTGATTTTCGCTTCTTTTTTGAAGCTTTTAGTTGTGTTTGTTATTATTATTTTCGGGCAGTTGAGATCAACCAGCCTAAAATTTGCCAAATACAGGCTACATGTCTATAGGGACTGTAGACTATGTATATAGTCTACCACCGCAACTAAATGTTACTTGAGGTGTTAAATATTTTGCCATGACCTATCCGCTTTAAGCGCAAATAAATTCTATTCTATAAACTGTATGCTAATAAGTTACCTTAGCTTTACTCCTTCTTGACTTATCCGAACCAAAGGAAATACCTGAGCTTAAGCTCGAGTTAGGTCCAAGGGAACATCGAGATTTTGAACGGCAGACAGCTGAGCCATTCGGTTCTAAGTCCCTTGAGTAGCTTATGCTGAAAAAGGAGAGAAATAATTCAGCCTGTTCATACATATACAGCATAAACTTGATTAAACTCTTAATTCATATTATCACTAGTAGCAAAGCTTGATGGACGACAGAGGTTATAAATGGCGTGTCTTTATCACTGGCGTGTCTAATCACTATTATCACTAGCAGCAAAGGTTGATGGACGACAGAGGTTATAAATGGCATGTCTTTATCACTGGCGTGTCTTATCACTATTATCACTAGCAGCAAAGCTTGATGGACGACAGAGGTTATAAATGGCGTGTCTTTATCACTGGCGTGTCTTATCACTATTATCACTAGCAGCAAAGCTTGATGGACGACAGAGGTTATAAATGGCGTGTCTTTATCACTGGCGTGTCTTATCACTATTATCACTAGCAGCAAAGCTTGATGGACGACAGAGGTTATAAATGGCGTGTCCTTATCACTGGCGTGTCTTATCACTATTATCACTAGCAGCAAAGCTTGATGGACGACAGAGGTTATAAATGGCGTGTCTTTATCACTGGCGTGTCTTATCACTATTATCACTAGTAGCAAAGCTTGATGGACGACAGAGGTTATAAATGGCGTGTCTTTTTTGAGGATCGGAAATTTATGGTGAGTACGAGAAATCGAATGGCGATGGAAAGCACGTCGAGCGGGCGCTCTAAAGCACTTTAAAGAGATCTGAAAGCGCTAAAAAGACCTTTGAATATACATTTTAAGATATGGTGATTCCAATGATTGTTATATAAAAAGTAAAGGATCACTCTGAAGTGAGAAATAGAGCGCTAAAAAAGCGTGTAAAGGGCAAAATAAGAGTGCCTATCCGATGTACTACTAAAACAGGCAAAAAAAGCTCGAGTCTGCACGTCAAAGCGCAAATTTGCGTGCAAAAGCACACAAAACTGATGGAAAGTTTGAAGAAACTCTGGGAAAAGTGGCAATGTGGAACAAACTGTGGGAGATCCAATAATCACAAGTAGAAAGTCGAGCGACGGCTTTATAGTACCTCTGCAATCGCTGAAATGTGCGCTAAAAGCGAAAAACTCATCTACTTGCTACAAAAAGTTCAGATTTGGTTGAAACACGATTTTAAATACCGAGAGTCCGTGGTGTTGGAAAGTAAGTGAATCTGTAAGCCTAAATCTGGTCCTGGCATGTCTTAATACCCGCTTCAAGTGCAAAAGTAGAAAAATTTGAGATAATTAGTTTCTTTAAACAAGTGAATATTCGAAATGACACCG
Source organism: Artemia franciscana (assembly GCF_032884065.1). Lineage (NCBI taxonomy): Eukaryota > Metazoa > Arthropoda > Branchiopoda > Anostraca > Artemiidae > Artemia > Artemia franciscana. Next base: position 35,197,572 of record NC_088879.1, on the reverse strand, counting down.
GACAAGCAATACGAAGCCCGATTTAGAGCGTTCAGCACAGCCCACGACGCTTAAAGACACGAAGAAAATAAAGGTTTGGACACACATAGAGACCTATATGGCACTTTTTTGGAGATGTGCAACCAAAAAAGCCATTTCCGTTTGCTACTTGAGCTAACCTGTCTTGATTGTCATGGCTATTGGAAAATGGAATGCAAAATAAGCCAATAATCATCACATAATATGGTACTTCACTTAAATATCAGATCACATGTTGAACCACCAAAATTCCAAGTTAGGCTTAAGCCTTAAAAGGGATGAAAATGCACAATACATAAAAATTTATTGCACTAGGGAGGACCCGTTGCAAGAACATAAGTCGGTGCACTGAAGTGAGTTGCTTTTGCAGTTGGAGCACCCAGAGTAGTTTTTTTTTTGCGACGGCATCGCTTAAGCTCTTGACAGGCAACAGAAGCTTGAGGCAGGGTTGACCATCGGGGGGCCCAAAGCCCACTGCTAGTCATTTCCCATCCGAAATCATTGTGGGTCTTTTCGGGAATAATGGCAAGATGAGAACCAGAAGGCTTGAAGGTAAGTACGCCGAATGTGCTGGTTTAGTGCATCTGGAGTTGTCAGAAGTCCGTTCATGTATGATTTTTTTTTTGTGAACAGATACTTCCTCAACTTGTTTACCGACTCTTTCCTACTGGATCTGTCATATACAAGCACAACGAACTTATCGATCTGTGCAAAGTCGTTTTCAGGGAGCTCTGGAGGAGGAGAAGACAGGCGGTTAAAAACCACTATTATGACACTTTTCGCTTCCCATGCTCTCCAAAACCCTCCTTTGCCATACCAAAGAAATACAGACACAGTGTTGGTGCCACTGACAGCATGGAAAAAAGCAATGACTGCGCCTTTTCTCCGCCAAGTGCAGATGTTATGCCGTGAACAGGAATGTAGCGGAAACTCTTCCCTTGGCCGTAGGCTACGTACAGTTGATAAGCCCCAATAAAAAAAGTACTTTGCGATGAGCAGAACACCTGCATCTGAATCAACTGTTCTGACAGTGCTAAATTTCATGTTGCAGCGCGCTTGATGAAGGCAGCGTAGGACTATCTTGCTATCTTCCTCTTGTGGTTTCTAGAATGCATTCCAGCCAAGTCAGTTGGATTAGTACTTCTTGGACTATCACTAGAAGTTGCGACTGCTAAATGATTGGTAACAGTGTCGCATATCTTTTTTGCCATTAACTCAAATAGGCTCTTCTTGTTGTCTGAACACTGCTGGAAACTAGTCCATTTTTTGGATTTAGAGTTTCTTTCCTCAACCTCTGTCCGATGCTTAGCCTCGCCGCGCTTTTTTCAGGCTACGTCAACTCTCCGTGTTTCACTTGTGAACTGGTGTTACGAAGGTATTAGCAAATTTCTTCTGTAACACATTCGCCAAACGTCTTACTTCTGGCTTTATAAGGTGGACTAGGATAGCACCATCAAAAACCTTAGAATCAGCGTGAGGTTTCTCGGTCACAACTTCAGAAAAATAAGCTGTGAGCAGAGTTACAATATCAGACTTCGTGCCGGATCTCAGATTACCCTGATCAGAGATTGAAGGAGGGAAAGGCTGGTTCTCACGTTTGAAAAACTTTTACAAATTGGTGCCTCTGGTGTTACAGCCAATATAGAGTTTATTAAATAGGGCCGAATCTCACTTGACCATCTGAAAGATCGATTGCGACTGTGGTATCGGTGATGGAATGGGAGCTGAAAATAATAGCATCTTGTTATGGCGTATCGGTGAATCAATAGACTTTTTAAGTTTTACAAAAGGCTCTTCCACAAAAGAATCATATTGGGATTTCCCCACAATTTTAAAGAAGTCGCTCGACTTCTTACCCATCATCACTGACACGCTTTGGAACGCACTCTCGACCTGCTTTTGTAATTGCCGAACTTCTGGTACTCTAAACTATGTTCTCGCCAGTTTTTGCATTCCATAGAATTTACGCTTCCATTTTGTGCTTTATGCGCTTTCATTAGCCCTCTAGAACGTGTTTCAGAGTGATCCTTTGCTTTTTGTAAAGACACCATTGGAATCGACACATCTTCAATTGTATTTACAGAAGATTTGATGCTTTTGTAAACTTGCGCCTTTTTAGCGCTCCGGGTGCTTTATAGGGTGCTATAGAGCAATCTTTAGACTTCATACCGATCAGCATTGGGCTCCCCGTATTTCATACTGTGTTTGAACTTTTTACGGAGTTTCTCAAAACATTCCATAAGTTCTGAGCTTTTTGTGTGCTTTTGAGCGTGTAAATACGCGCTTAGACAAACGAACTTGTAATTATCGAGCTCCTTCTTGTAATAGTCGAACTTCTAGTTCTCTTTACTATCTTTTTCCCGGTTTTTGTATTCCATGAAATAGGCACTTACGTGCTTTTTTAGCGCTCTGTTGCGTGCTTCGGAGTAATCCTTTCCTTTTTATTTAGCCACCATTAGAATCTCCCTATCTTAAAACTTATTCTCAGAAGTTGTGATGCGTGTGTTGAGAGACTGGTAAACTCGCGATTTTTTTTAGTACTTTCGGTGCTCAAAAAGGTGCTTTAGAGCCTCTCGTCGACATGCCTTCCCTAACCGTTGGATTCCCCTTGCTTTAATCCATATTTCCACCAATTTTGAAGCCTTTTGCGAGAAGTGTACGATTCTTGTGATAATTTCCGTTTAGCCCCGCTACTAATGAATCTGACTGTATATGGTTTAATAAAAAAAATACTCGCTTCATATAACCATTCTAAAACGTGGCGTGGCTATTTTTTTAGCTAAAAACTAGTAATTGACTGAGAGCTAATTATATAGTTAGATTAACCCAGTCCTTGAGGCCTTATTAGAATAGAATAACCGTAAACATGAGAGGAAGGCTCACTCAATTACTGATTATTAGAAATTACCGTGATTACCCGGTGATTTTACCACCTCCTTTAAAGGAGCCAACAGAAATGGTGAACTTGTTCTGGGTTGTCTAGTGTGCTCTCTAGCTCCTATCCTTACAAGTATGCCTTTAAGTCCTACTGACGTAAACGGTTATAAATACATAAATCTAATTTGCCACTTGATGTTCGATTAGTAAGCTGTTTATGGTAAAAAAAAAAAAAGAATTAGAAAGTTAGGAAAGACTCTGCTCTTGTACAGTTACTTGCTACTTGTTATTTTGAATAAGTTTTTGTGGATGTAGAATGAACACAAAAATATTAGTGCTCTTGAAAGTATTACACCACGCAGTAAAGCTAGAAATGTTCAAAATAAGTTTAATCTTATTTAGTGTGTTTCCGTGTCTCAAGCAGAGGATCCAGACAGAAGTTTTTTTTATTTATTTAGAACGAAACATTGAATATGAAGTGCTTCAAAGAAAAGAAAAGAGCCACATCAAACTCAAAACCAGAAGAAATAAAATCTCTTTATAACTCAAACTACAAACGACCAGAAATTACTATCAATGAACAAATAAATCCAAAAACACACAGAAATTAAAATAAATAATCGCATCAAAACATAAAGATAGTTAACACTGATATAGATGAATAAATAAATTCTAAAATTGATATTTAAGACGAAACATCAAATCATACTTAAAACGGCAAAGAATGACTACAAACGAAAATAGGGATAGTACTCTCTTCCCTAAACCCCCTAAAAGTTATTGCTTCATTCATGCTTTATTGGAACTATTTGTATTTTTAACAATACTGTCTAATTTGATAAAGTATCAAGTATCAATAAAGCTACAATAATAATCAAGGTAATTTGAAGGATTCAATGAAATCAAACTGAATATTTAATATAATAATGTTAGTTTCTGGAAATCTCAGTAATTCAACATTTAATAACTTATTTCAGAAAATTTTTGTTTTTAAGTTTGAAATATGTATGGTTTTCAGTAAAGCGTAACTGACGCAGTACCTTCAGGAAGTTTAGGGGGAACAGAAACAACACTCCTGTTTTAGTAATTTCTTTTCGTTTTAGGTTTCATTTTATTGTGCGTAACAATTATTATTCGTTTTAGGATTTATTTCTTCATCTAAATTAGTATCTCTTATCTTTATTTTTCATTTGGACATTTATTTTAAATTAAGTTATTTTTATTAAACTTTCTTCCCGATTTTTTAAATCCATATCTGATCGCTTTTTTTGCTGGAGTTTTAATATCGGTTATAATTATGAATGTTTTTATTTTATGGTCATTTTGATGGTCTCCATATAAATTGTCTGTTTGTATTTTAGTCCAGCATCCCCCTCAACATTTTTGAGAGTTTTAGAATACTACCGTTAGCGGCTCCGGAGATATTGCATATAAGCCCCTTTTACAGCTTGGATGCGTATAGGGTATTTTCCATATAGTTCAACATCATTCTAATCATTTCCTAAAAATCCTAACTGAATACCCTTAGCCACTTCTATCGTATTGCAGATGCACTATTTTGAAAACCAAGCTGCGCATAGAGTTTGATTCAGTTCACTATCATTTGTGTTAGTTCACTGTCAACCTTAAGATTCTCTGAAAATTTCAATCTAATATCCTTAATACCCCTTTGAAGACATAAATCCCAATAGTGTCTTTTGAGCTAGTTCAGCAGCCCCCTGAATATCCACAGAAAGATTCAACTTGATGCCTTCAACTTTTTCTGGAACTCCTGTTGACAACTTGAATGTGCATCGTCCTTTTTACAGCCTGGATGCCCGAAGTACATTTTGACTTGATTCGGCATTAAGTTGAACCTGGAAGATTCAACTTAATACCTTTACCCATTTAAGAGATATTGCAGTTACACTCTTTTGACAACCTAGATGCAGAGAATGTCTTTAGGTTTAGTCCAACGTCCCTCTCCCCATTCCCTCGAAATTTCAACTTTATACCCTTAGTCGTTCCTGACATATTAGGATGTACCCTTTTGACAACTTTGATGTAAACAATGTCTTTTGATTTAGGGTAGCATCTCAAAGCCTTCTCAGAAAGTTTCGAATTAATATCCTGGACCAGATACGGCATATACATCCCTTTGGAAACCTTGATGCATATAGCGCTATTTTTCAGCTTCCCTCTCACCGTCCCCTGGAATTTTCAATTATACACCCTTAGGTTTCTCCTGAAATAAGTGTGAAACATAGGTTTAAGCAATTGCCAATTTGCATGATTTACCCCCTTTTATTATGCCCTATTATCCCATGAATTATCTCCTTTTATTGGGCTTATTATATATTTTTTTAACTTTCCAAAATAGGGTTGGGATAACCAAGATAGACGTATAAGCAAACAGAGTCAAACCCCAGAAGAGATGATCCCCATGTTTTTTTCGGCACCTGGAACCCAATGGTGTCAATTCAGGAAAATATAGAAGGGGGGTCGAAGTGTGTCAATGAAAATATAGGGAGGAGAAATAAATCCATTTTCGAATCTATGGAGAGGACAATAATATAGGGAAGATTCCGCCCTCTACCCTACAATTGAGGTTCCGTACCTGTTGGAACATCGATGCACAAAATTTTACTACGGTTTCTAATCTTTTCCATACGGTCCACCTATGTTGACGTGTTTGTTTATTTTGAAATTTTAACTTGTGGTGCTTTATCTTAAATTTTAATCTTGTTTATCATTTTAATTGATGTTATTTTCTGAGTTAAAATCACTCTTCACTTTGCCTTGGAACCTCATTTTTATTTATTTTTCTGATCAATCCAATTAAGAATCAAATGGAAAATTTTAAGTTACCCTCGGCAGTTTTATACTCATTTGATTTTGTCACGAGTATTGCAAAATAGACGTTGATGGGACAGGTACTCCACAACGTCGTGGAAGATAGAGCTTTACCTCCACTTACTAGTTCTTTGCTTCCTTTGTTATTCCCTAATCGTCACTAGTTCGTCTAGTTGAAGAGTTTTCTTTCCCTGAACGCAGGTATAAACATTCTATGATCCGCCGCTTAGTGCGTAGCATGTTTGCAAAACATTGTATTTCGTATAATATTCATTCTACACTATTAAGCGTTTTTCTTCTCGTCGAAAAGAAAATATTTCTCCTTTTTGAATTATTTCTAAGTCACTCCTAAGCCCCAGTCAATTTACTTCGGCACCCCTTACTGAAGCAATATCTGTCACCTTTCAGTAATCCTTATCTCAAGTGTACAAGAACTAAGTGGCTAGATGACAAAAAGGTTCCGGAGAATGGGTTTCGAAAAGTCTTCGAGTTAAAAAGTCGTTTTGTAAGTCCCAGTGTCGGCTTACAGCCTCACAGATAAAGGGCCCATTAGCACATTTTCTCACAACCACAGGGAGCTTCCAAAACAATTTTGCAAAAAACGATAAAGGATCTTGAATATATCGACAGTTCGAGAGGCTAACAAGAAGCTAGTTTAAAACAGAGAAAACGTATAATCTCTTACTAATTGCTCCAAACGTTGCAATACACCGGCAAAAACGCTGTCTATTCAATGTTCCTACAAGATAAATACTGTACATCATGTGTCTACAAAGATTCCAATCAAGGCGGTTACCACAACTGAAAACTTTTAATGCTATCAAACTATTCAATGAGACTTCTTTTGAGCTGATTTTTTATGTTTTCCATACAGGTATACTTTTAGGAATATTTTTAGGGAATGCCCTTTCCTAAACTTGGAAAAAAAAATTCTGCTCTGTTCAATTAAAAAAAGGAAAAAAAAGCTGAAATTGCATTATATCTGAATATACCTATCTCTGGCACAAAATTGAAGAAGTGAATTGAAGTTGAGATTTCTGGGAAAACAGGTGTCGGGTTTTAGTTATCTGTCGTTTGTTCAGATCTCTATCTAAGCTATACAAGTTGTGGTAAGATCGCCCACTTAATTCTGAACAGTTTGGCCACACAAACTAAAAAAAGCTTATAATGGACGAGATAGGGTAATTCTTTATGATATCGAACAATCTTTTCTAGGCTGAATTATGGGTGGTTGAATTCTCAATCGTACGCACCTTGAGAAGTTTGTTTTTTCACCAAGCTTTTCTTACGACTTCACCACGAAAAATAATAATAAGCCTACGTAATTTAATATATATATTTAAGATATATTGCAGCTCTTTACTCTTATCCTCGTCAGACTAATCGATATTTAGTCGGATACAATAACAGATCATGAAGATAGATTTACGGGCGAATAGTGTGGGTAGTACCTCCGCCTACCCAACCCGCATAAAATGATTTTTATACTAATTTTTATATTTTTAGTTCATGGCTTAGTATTTGATAATTTTTAGGGGGGAGGGGTATTCTCCCCCTAGAATTTATACCCCCCACTAGTAGAGCACGAATCAACTAAAACTATAGGCAAAGCTATAAAATTGCTCTTGATAAAATATAAGTTAAAAAAAATATATGAAACGGTAAAGCTTCTAGTTTTTCAGGCAATCTAATAGTTTCGTTCAACATCCAAAAACCTTTGACAAGTGAAAACACACAAACACAAATAAAAAAACACAAATAGTACACACATCTATCAAAACCTAAATAGAAAAAAAGCTAACAATCAAGAAAACCACGATAAATGTTCTTCACTTTTTTGAATTGTTTTCTTATATATTTCAGATATTTATAGTTAAGTTTTTGTTTATCTTGTTTTTAAACTGAGGAACAACACACATAAGAAATGGTTACCCAATTAGTACGATTCAGTACGAATAAATAAACAAGGAACTCCTACATAAAATGAACAAAGATTAAGGTAAAGTGAGATAATGTTTAAAGCTAGTCAATTGTTAAAATCCTGCCTTAACAAAATAATCTTATATCTTCAGGAGCGGAGTGAACAAAAACCGCCAAAAACAAAACCGCCAAAAAAGATCTGGAAAGCAACTAACAACCATGACTAGCAAACATGGCAAACATGGCTCTTGGCTGTTTTTAAAAGTATTAAGGTCGCTTGGGATTTTGGACCAGGATTGCAATAAATTATTGTACACGTTACACACGCCAATTCTTTACTGTATTTGTAAAATGGAAGTGTTTTCCAAAAAATACCTTTTTTTATCATTGTTTGAACACTTGCTCCTCATAAGGTACTAGTCTAGTGTTTTAAGGACTAGTCCAGTCCAAACTTAAAGTTGGAAAAATCTCTAGCTTCCCTGTATTTTAAGAAAGACATTAAGATTCTGGAAGAAGTGCAGAGGCAGTCAACTGAAACAGTATTTGGCCAGCAGGATATCTTACCATGTAAGAAGAGTTTAACTGAAACTTCTAACAAATTGCTTTGAGAAGAAGAGATGATGCCATTCTAACCCTCAAATTGATGAAATCCAACTCTAGAAACATGTTATCCTGTAGTTGATTTTGGGAAAGAGCGGGAAAGACTAGAAGGATCGAGTTCAAACCTTTGGGGCGTAACCTTGCCCAAGTAAGGCTAGGCAACTTCAAATATCAACAAAAAACACACATACAGAAATGAAAAAACACAAAAAGTACACAAATCTATCAAAACCTAAATTGAAAAAAAAACTAAGAATCAAGAAAACCACTATAAACGTTCTTCAGTTTTTTGGGATGTTCTCTTATATTTTTGAGGTGTTTATGGTTAAGTTTTTGTTTATATTTTTTTAAACTGAAAAAGAAAACGTTTAAGAAACGGTTACCCCATTAGTACGATTTTGTAGGGATAAATAAGCAAGGAATTCGTACATAAAATTAACAAAGATAAAAGGTAAAGTGAGAGTACATTTAAAGCTAGTCAACTGTTAAAATCCTGCCTTATCATAATAATCTTATATCCTCATGAGCGGAGATGTGAAAACACATACATGATAAATATAACTGAATAAAAACCGCCAAAAAAATTTAAAAGAGCCAAAAAGCAACTAACAGCCATGGCTAGCAAATAAATCTTGGTTCTTTTCAAAAGTATTAAGGTAAACAGTACTTCGAAGTCGCTTGGAATTTTGAACCAGGATTGCAATAAATTGTTAAACATGTTATATCTGCTTATTCTTTACTATATTTGTAAAAAGCAAGAGTTGTCCAAACAATAACTTTCTTACAACTGTTTGAACAAATTGAGTTCCCTCAAGTGAGTCGCCTATATGAGCTGGCTGTAACCTTGTGTGTCTGATTTAAGGATATATTCCGAATAAAGTTGCTATTTTAATGCATTTTCTGTGTCCATAGGAAAAGGACCTTCGTGTTTCCTATCAATTCTAAAAGATATACGATGTCTTAGTCTAGATCTCAGTGACATGGCTTGAAACCTAAACGAATAAATAGGAGCCTACTGAGGCGCAAGAGATATTAAAAGAATCTTTTCATGCTAAAATGCAGATATGCTAGTTTTTATTATAATGGTAGGCTGTTTTTCATAATGTCATTTAGATAATATTTATAGTCCCCTGGCTATCCGATGAACAAATTTTCGTTTTTCCTGGATTTTTAGCTCGTATTTGCCTCTCAATAATTATTGGTGGCAGGGCCATAACCATAATTTTTCTTTTTTAATTTTTTCGTTTTTTCCGGGACAAAACTTTGAAAACGCATCGAAAAATTGCTTATATTCAATTTTTTGCGATTTAACGAGTCGGACAAATATTTTTTGGAGGGGAGGCAAACCCCCCACCCCTGTATACGGCCTTGGCTCTTATAAGAACTCTATATTCTCATCCTTAAAGTTTGCTGAGATTACACCGTCACCAAACCATTACATTGTTGAGAATAAACATGTTCTCACTTTACCTTAATTTTTGTTCATTTTATGTAGGAATTCCTTGTTTATTTATTCATACTGAATCGTACTAATTGGGTAACCATTTCTTATGTGTGTTGTTCCTCAGTTTAAAAACAGGATAAACGAAAACTTAACTATAAATATCTCAAATATAAAAGAGAACAATTCAAAAAACTGAAGAACGTTTATAGTGGTTTTCTTGATTCTTAGTATTTTTTTTCTATTTAGGTTTTGATAGATGTGTGTACTATTTGTGCTTTTTTTTTTTTTACTTGTGTTTGTGCGTTTTCAGTTGTCAAAGATTTTTGGATGTTAAAAGAAACTATTCGATTGCCTGAAAAACTAGAAGCTTTATCGTTTCATATATTTTTTTGAACTTATATTTTATCAAGAGCAATTTTATAGCTTTGCCTAAAATAAAAAGCTGGGTGGCTTCCATGTATTTTTTATTTATTGTATCTTTTCCCAGCCGATTTGTTTAGAAGTTTTAGTTGATTCGTGCTCTACTAGTGGGGGTATCAATTCTAGGGGGAGGGGGGGAATCCCCCCCCCCCAAAAAAAATGGTCAAATACTAAGCTATGAACTAAAAATATAAAATTAGCATAAAAATCATTTTATGCGGGTTGGGTAGGCTGGAGATACTACCCAGACTATTCGCCCGTAAATCTGATCTGTTATTGTATCCGACTAAATGTCGATTAGTCTGACGAGGATAAGAGTAAAGAGCTGCAATATATCTTAAATATAGATATGAATTTACGTAGGTTTATTATTATTTTTCGTGGTGAAGTCGTAAAAAAAGCTTGGTGAAAAAAAAACTTCTCGAGATGCGTACGATTGAGAATTCAACTACCCATAATTCAGCTTAGAAAAGATTGATATCTTAAAGACTTGCCCTATCTCGTCCATTATAAGCTTTTTTAGTTTGTGTGGCCAAACTATTCAGAATTAAGTGGGCGATCTTACCAGAACTTGTATAGCTTACATAGAGATCTGAACAAACGACAGATAACTAAAACCCGACACTTATTTTCCCAGAAATCTCAACTTCAATTTAACTTTTCGAGTTTTGTTCCAGAGATAGGTATATTCAGATATAATGAAACTTCAGGTTTTTTTTTTGTTTTTTTTTTTTTTAATCGAACAGAGCAGAATTTTCTTTGCTAAGTTCAAGAAAGGGCATTCCCTAAAAATATTCCTAAAAGTATACCTGCTTGGAAAACATTAAAAATCAGCTCAGAACAAGTCTTATTGAATAGTTTGACAGCATTAAAAGTTTTCAGTTGTGCTAACCGCCTTGATTGGAATCTTTGTAGACACATGATGTACAGTATTTATCCTGTAGGAACATTGAATAGACAGTGTTTTTGCCGTTGTATTGCAATTTAGCCACCTAGTTCTTGTACCCTTGAGATAAGGATTACTGAAACGTGACAGAGATTGCTTCAGTAAGGGGTGCCAAAGTAAATTGACCGGGGCTTAGGAGTGACTTATATATAATTCAAAAAGGAGAAATATTTACTTTTCGATGAGAAGAAAAAAACGCCTAATAGTGTAGAGCAAATTTTTTTTTTAGAGAGAGAGAAGTTTATTAATATTAAATAGAAGACAATACAAAATACAATTCAAAATCGAATTACAGTACACATAATTCCCCTCGAAAGGCTCCATGACCAGGGATACAGGGGGGATGAGAAAAAAAACAATTATTATACAAGCAATAAATTAAATATAGGCAATCACATATAGCAGTTCATAGGCAATATACTTATGAGGGATACAATATAAGCAACAACTAGAAGGAAAAAAAAACAAAAAACAAACAAACATAGAGAACATCCCTGAGGCCTGGGAGCAAAGTGCAGAGAGGAAAACCACACACCACTAACAAAACACAGGGGCCATCAACTCCTCAGAGGAAAAAAAATCTATTTGATTCTTTATTAAATGATCCTTAAGAATCCTTTTAAAAGTCCCAAACGAGTGGCATTTCTGCACTGAAGAAGGTAGTGAATTCCAGACCTGTTGACAAGCAACGTGGGGATTGAAATCTGATCGAATAGTAGGGGTAGGCGGAATGTAGGTATTATTTGAAGAACGAAGGCTATATGGAGCTGAATCAGAAATAAACATAGGAGTTTCCCGAAGAGATTTTGGAAGATTGCCGTGAAGTTGATCAAAGACAAAAGAAGCACAAGAAATAATGTAAATAGACCGTAGACTTAAGAGCGGTGTTGGTGAAGAATGGTTGGTGTCTATAACCAGACGCCGTGCTTTATTATACATGAAGGAAAGTGACCGCAGCGTAGACGGAAAAGTAGACATCCATACAATGGGGCAATAAGAAACATATGACTGGACAAGACAGAAAAAAAGAAGTTTCAGAATAGATCCAGGAAATGTGTATCTAAGTTTTCGAATGATACCCAAACTCCGTGAGACCTTAACTCTAATCATGGCTACATGGTTTCTGAATGAAAGGTTCTCATCAAGCAGGATACCAAGAAACCGGACCACCCGATTCTCTCGTCTACACAAGGAGCCTTGTGACACCTGAAGGTGTATAAGCTGAGGGAAAGGTATACCAAATCGAAAAAAAAAATAAGAAAATGTGATTTACCAACATTCAAGACCAAGTAATAGGCATTAAACCATGACATAACTCTCTCAAATAATGCCACAAGGTTAGACTTGATATCACATTCCGTCTTCCCAAGGGTCCCAAGAGTGGTATCATCAGCAAAAGCAACAAGAAAATCTTCATTAGAAGAAGTATTGGAACACGACTGAGCAATAGGCTGACACAGCTTGCAACATCCCAGAGGCCTGGTGTTTTTTACAGCCGAAATCAGATCATTAACAAAACTAAAAAAAAATGGGACCAAGAATAGGTCCCTACGGGACGCCATAATATACTTCAGAAGGGCTCCGGAAAAGCGGATCAATTGAAATAAGCCTACCAGAAAGATATGAATCAAACCAAGAATAAGCGTTTGATCTTATACCAATATGCGATAGTTTCCAAAGAAGAATCCGATGAGTCAAGGAATCAAAAGCTTTACGAACATTCAAAAATAAAGCTGCCGAGATATGACCAGAATCTATTGCCGAATGAATGAAATTCGATAAAACTGCGCAAGCATGCTCCGTAGAGTGACTCGCTCGGAATCCAAACTGGAAATCATGCAAAAAATCCTTTGCATCCAGAAAACTAAGAAGCCTGGATAGCATAGCCTTCTCAAAAATTTTGCTGAAAACAGATAAGAGAGAAATTGGCCTATAATTAGCAGGGTTACTCCGAGAACCACCTTTATAGAGTACTATAACCTTAGCTCGCTTGATAGATTCAGGAAAAACACCTTTCTCGAAAGACAGATTGACGAGCTTAGTCAGTGGTGACAGAATAGCAGGCAGAATTGCACGGATAACCCTTGTAGGAATTTTATCTGGTCCTGAAGAGCATTCACGATACGAACTATCTCAAATTCAGAAACAGAATTCAAGACCATCGACTTCAAACATGAGGGTCCAAGAAAGGCTCTGAAATCGCAACGAGAAGTTGCAGAGGAAGCAGTTACCTTTCCTATATTAGCAAAATAAGAGGTAAGGTCTAGGTGAACATCTACATCTCCTTGGACGGTTTTATCATCGATTATCAGCATTGATGGAACTGAAGGCAGAAGGGGAGTAGGTCTAAGAACTGAATTAATTAAATACCATGTCTTCCTAACATCCTTCCCACATTCAGAAAATTTCCTATGATAATACTGAGACTTTGCCTTCCGACACAGAGAATTAAATATACTCCTATAGGCCTTGAATCGTTCGTGATGAGCTAAAGATGGTGAATCCTTTTCGAAGTATGGGGCGTTGGACCCCAATTGCAAATTTCCAGGATTCCTTCTTTAACTAAATTATAAAAGGAATCAAAAGAGTGGTTAAAATCTGAATCAGAAAAATACCATAACGGAAAAATAGGAGATTAGATGGTGATGCTATACGCTACGCTTGATCAGCACTCTTGTATCGATAAATAGCGGGAAAATTATCAGAAATGGCACTAACCAGCACCAAATTATCTGAGACATCTAGTGACGAAAAATAGTATCCATAAGAGACGCGTGTGTTTCTGTAACTCGGGTTGGTATACAAACTGAAGGTAGAGTTCCCGAAGAGAGCATCATTGACAAAAAATCAATAGTTGAAGCGAAATTTTGATCCAAGCAGGTTGAGGTTAAATTACCCATAAGAATTAGTTCATAGGGATGTTTTTGGACTGAGTCCAAAACTGCTTCCAGAATTTTCAAAAATGAAGGAATAGATCCACTGGGGGACCTATAAACCATACCCACAACTAAATACTTATGCATTGATTTAATCTCAATAAATAGGGATTCAAAGATTCCTTCCGCATTTCTGCTCAAATCATTTCGGATATTATATGCAAGACAATCAGCAATATAAAGCATAAGGCCCCCTCTCGCCATCTGTTTCCTATTCAGCCTCTTCATCCTGTATCCTGGAATATCTAAAAGGATATCCTTTTTTGAATCCAGGAAAGTTTCACATAATCCTATAACATCAGGAGTTCCATCACTAACGATCCGTTTCAGCTCATCAAAAGACGAGCAGAGTCCCTGAATGTTAAGATGAAACACAGAGAAAATATCATCTCGTTTAGAGGAGGCAGAACCATTTAATTGCAAAACATACTTGCTTTTTAAAAGCCGAGTTAGAATCATTATTCATCTGATTTCTATTTCCAATTGAATTAAGGAGTACTCCTCCCCCATGCCTCTCCCATTGAAAAGTAAAAGCACTAAAACTCACAGTAAGTGGGTTTGTTCTAATACTTTACTGTTGGTGCAAAAAAACAAAAACAAAACAAATAGCAATACAATAAAAAAGACACAATATTTGTTGTAGCAAAAGATACCATTATATAAGTCACTATTACTATTTTTATTGTATCGGACCAAACTAACTCAACAAATAATTCAAGCAATACTTTTTTCTTATCAAAACACAAAAAGTGTCCGGGGTTCCACAAACTCACTAAACAAAAAAAGAAAAAAAATATTCAGTCATGTAATCCAGTCCAAAGAATTGCCCTGACCATTTCCTTGCCTTCGCTGTCGTTGCGTATGTATCAGGCTACTAATATCTGTTGGGATTTCATCAAACAAAAACATTTCCACTGGCCCTTCCTTAAGGCGACGAATACATAGAGATGGTGGTATGGATCTCGCAATCCAAGTTTCAAAACCTGTTTTTTCACGAATACTGGTTCGGATAGCTAAAAGTTTTTTTCGAACTTCTCGAACAGACGGGGGAGAATCATCGGATAAAAAAACATTCTGATTGCCCATGATAGTTTTTCCACGAAGATTTCGAGCCTGTTTCAGAACTGCCACTTTCAGCTCCCTGTTGTCCATGATAACCTTTATCAGCTTTTTTTCAGGCTTAACAGCTATCGCTATATCTTAACAGCTATTTTTTTCAGGCTTAATCAGCTATCGTGTATTTGGGTACCTCATGGATTCCAAGGCATGACGAAATTATACTATCGAAAATCGCCTTAGCGTTTACAGTATCAATCGCTGTCATGTTCCATACTAGAATATTTTTATCAGTTTCTTTACTTTCCAACTTCATCATTGTATGCTTTAGGCTAGATAACTGCGATTTCAGTAAAGAATTTTCATCAACCAGCACAGAAATATGGCTCTTCAAATCATTGGTTTCTACATCAAGGCTGATCACTTTAGGCTTAATACCTTCCACCTCCAATTTCGATTCCAATACAGATTCTTCGATCTTAGAAATCCTTTGATCTAATCCTTTAAAATTAACATTCAGTTCATTTAACGTAGTTGAATCTTCTTTAACAGTCTGTAAAACTAGACACAAACTATCAGCTAGTAATTTCAAAGAGATTCCTTCCATAGGACTGGATGCGAGAAAAAACTCGTCAGATTTTTCCTTCTTCCTCTTTCCTCCCATTATACAAAAAAATAATTGAACTCCAAGAAAAAATAGACTGTAGAAATATACTATCTCATAATAACTCATTTAATTACTCACTTTGCGTAATATCGCCATCTGAATCTATCCAAAAAAATTTCTGAATACTATGAACGTGAACTGAATACTGAAATGTGAACTGAATACTATGCAAAATACAATAAGCGGTGGATATTATGGAATGTTTATAACTACGTTCAGGGAAAGAAAACTCTTCAACTAGAAGAACAAGCAATGACTAGGGAATAACAAAGAAAGTAAAGAACTAGTAAGTGGAAGTAAAGCTCTATCTTCAACGACGTTGTGGAGTACCCGTCCCATCAATGTTTAGTTTTGCATACTTGTGACAAAATTAAATGAGAATAACGCTGCCGAAGGTAACTTGAAATTTTCCATTTGATTCTCAATTGGATCGATTAGAGAAATAAAATAAAAATGAATTTCTAAGATAAATTGAAGAGCGATTTTAACTCTAAAACTAACATAAATAAAAATAAAAAATAAGATTAAAATTTTAAATAAAGCACCACAAGTCACAATTTCGGAAAAAAAAACACGTCAACATAGGTGGTCCATATGGAAAACATTAGAAACCTTAGTAAGATTTTGTACATCGATGTTCCAACAGGCACGACACCTCAATTGAAGGGTAGAGGGCAAAATCCCCCTATATTGTTGTCCTCTCCATAGATTTGAATTTAGATTTTTTGGTAATTTCACTGATATGACCCGAAAAAGACAAAAAATGCCCCCTTCCTAGATTTTCTTAGATAAACTTCAACTCCCCTCCATGTTTTCCTGAATTGACACCTTTGGGTTCCAAGTCTGAACTCTCTGTGACCTGCACATCAAGTCAGACCCCTCTCCGGAAAAGATATGGGGTCATCTCTTTTGGGATTTGACTCTGCTTACCTATATGTTCATCTTGGCCATCCAAACCCCTATTTCGGAAAGTCCAAATTAAAAGCCTATATAATAAGCCTAATAAAAGGGGGCTAAAAAGGGATAAATGATTATGTAGAATGTAGATAACTCGCTCACCATGTTTACCTACTTGTTTCATTTGACGTTAAGTATTACCTGCTTATTACGGCATTACTGTAAAAAGTAAAAAGAATCGAACAAAAGTGCGGAAAATCGAACTAAATTACGGTTTGAATGAAAGAGCACGAGAAACTTGAAAGAGAAAGCACTCCCCCCCCCTTCCCTTGAACTGTTTGCTACTCAGACCCTGGCAACCTTCAAACACACCTGACTTAAAGATAGCCAATTTCGTAAATATACCCTCCGGGTATGGTATGACCCTCAAAACTATGGGACAATGGCCGTAAATAATGCAAATTGGCAACTGCTTAAACCTATGTTTTGCAACTATTTCAGGAAAAACTAAGGGTGTATAGTTGAAAATTTCAGGGGAAGGTGAGAGAGAAACTGAAAAATAAACACTATATGCATCAAGGTTTTCAAAAGGGTGTATACGCCATATCTGGTCAAGGATATTAAGTTGAAGGTTTCCGGGAAGACTTTGAGATGTTGATCTAAACCAAAAGATATTGTTTGTATCAAGGTTGTCAAAAGGGTACATCCTAATATCTCAGGAACGACTAAGGGTATATGGTTGAAATTTCGAGAGAATGGGGAGGGGGGGGGGTAGATTAAACCTATAGACATTCTCTGCATCTAGGTTGTCGAAAGAGTTTCTCGGAAATATCTCTAAAATAGCTAATGGTATTAAGCTGAATATTTCAGGATCAACTTAATACTAAACCATGTCAAAATGCACTTCGGGCATCCAGGCTGTCAAAAGGACGATGCGCATTCAAGTTGTCAACAGGATTTGACAACAGGAGTGTATATGCAATATTTCAGAAAAGGTTAAAGGCATCAAGTTAAATCTTTCTGTGAAAATTAAGGGGGCTGCTGAATTGACTCAAAAGAAACTCTTAGGATTTATGTCGTCAAAGGGGTGTTAAGGGTATTAGATCGAAACTTTCAGGGAATGTTGAGGTTGACAGCAAACTAACGCTAGTGACAGTGAACTGAACTAAACACTAAGCCCATCTTGGTTTTCAAACCAGTCCATCTGCAATGCTTCAGAAGCGGCTAAGGCTATTCAGTTAGGATTTTCAGGAAATTTTTAGAGTGATGTTGAACTATATGGAAAAAACTGTATACGCGTCCAAGCTGTAAAAGGGGTGTATATGCAATATCTCCGTAGCCGCTATGGGTAGAACTTAAAACCGTCAAAAATGTGGGAGGGGGGGATGCTGGACCAAAATATAATGACACAATTTATATGGAGGCCATCAAAATGACCATAATATAAAAACATTCATAATAATAATCGATATTAAAACTCCAGCAAAATAGCAAGCAGAAATGGATTTAAAAAATCGAAAAGAAAGTTTAATAAGAATAATTTAATTTAAAATAAATGATAAAATGAAAAATAAAGATAAGAGATACTGATTTAGATGAAGAAATAAATCATAAAACAACTAATAATTGTTCCTGAAGTAATTGTTCCTAAAAACTTCCAGAAGGTATTGCGTCAGTTAGGCTTTAATGAAAACCATTTATATTTCAAACTTTGTCTTGATTTATAGTGCATATAAAATGACCTACCATGGGAGGGAATGAAGAGTGCTGTTCTGAACAGGATGGGGTGGAGGAGGAATGTGTTTTTTTTAAGTAAAAGTTACTTTTGCTATTTCATGCTAGTAATTTTGTCACATTTCAAAAATTATATCATAGCTATTGTTGACAAAAAAATATACACTGAGTATCTTATAAGATATGCCCCCCTGTACTGTAAGGCTAAATTTTAATCCTCTGACTGCGCTCTTTATTGTTTGGTACATGTCACCTGAAGTTACTCATAATTACAACTCGATGGTCACCCTTAATATAAATAGCGACGAAGACCACACTGCGTTTCCATCACAAACATCAAAAACAAGAAGAACAACAGGGAATTTATTCCACAAGACAGTGGAAATATAATTTGAATGAATATTTCGCTAAAAAAATTTCTGTTTCTGTTTCATTTTTATGTAAATGTATTTTCCCTCCGTTAGGGTTGTGTACGAGGTAGTGTACGGCCACTTTCACATGGAGCCATTGACGGTACAGGGCTTACAGTGATTTCTGGGAGAAGGCATTTGGTCTCAAATTTCATAAGGGGGCGGGATCTTGAATTCGGAGCCTGTAGCCTTTTCGGTGAAGGGTTTTGAAGCCCTTGGTGAACTGCTAAACCCGGAGCTAGAAATGGCGTAGGACAATTGATCCTGAATAAGAAGGTAGAGGGAAGAGACGTTCGGATATTTTTAACCAGTCGCCCATGTTTTTTCCCGGGCCGATCAAGTTCTTTTGGCTGAGTCGAACCTCATAACCTTACGCTCCCACCCGTAAGCCTTCTAAAGGCTTTTGTGTTGCTTGTGCTTCACTGAAAACCAAACATATTTTACGTATTTTTTTCATAATTATAACACTGAAAAAACAAACAAAAAATAACCTGTTAAAAACATCTTTAATCTTAGATTGCTTGGACTTCAGGAAGTGATGCCACTGTTTATTAAACATTAAATTTATTTTCATTAGTTTTTTTTACACCCACCTTAATTATTATGGCGATTTTTTTTTTCAGTCAATATTTTGATAAATTAAACAAAACTGTCGAAACAAATGTAGTTCTGAATAAAAACACAAATTTCACAATAGCCTTTAGAAGGTTTAGGGAGGGGAGGGTCAGAGAAGTCAGGTGCCTCTTTGCTGTAATTTCTATTCGTTTTCAGTTTTATCTAAGTATTCATTTCATATTCTGCTCATTTTAAGATTTAAATCAGTCGTCATGGTCCTCGTTTGGGATCATATAAGTCAGTACCTTTAATCTTTGTGTTTGATGTAAATAATTATTTTGATTTCCATTCTTTTTGGGTTTTATCTATTCATTCAATTTTTTTTGCGGTTTAAGATCGAATTACTTTAGACCTCTATTAATACTCGTCATAAGTTTTAATATAGCTCATTACTTTTCTTTGAATAAATTCTTTTCGGTAAGTTTTTTAACTGATTGTTTATTAAGTTTATGTTGACATGGACTTAGTGATTTATGTTATGTTTAGTGCGTTGGAAGCCGTTTCTACAGTTCTAATACAACTATTGACCACCCCAAGAGCCAAATATTGGACGTGCAAATGATCATTTGTTATGTTATCCATCCTTTGTTTTATTTCCAATACAGTAAACCATTCTTAGCAGTGAATGTTCTTTCATCAAGGAACAATTTCGGTCCTGGTGTTTGTCAAAGATATTATTAATTGAAATCGCTTCAGGAGGGGTAATAACAATAGTACAAATGAATTAGATTCCTTCCACGCACAAGGAAGTAATTTGTTTTGTTTCCATCTTTTATTTTAAGTGTTTTAGGTAACTTCGAAGACCACACTCCCTTTCCATGACGAAAGTAAAACAGTTCAAAATAGGGATGAAACCTTTTTTATTGACAGTGAACAAATACAAAATTTAACTGGATATTTCGAACACATATACAGTGTTCATCATCAGCAGTAAAACTAAAAGACATAAAAAAACTAATTGTCGTTTAGTTTTACTGCTGATGATGAACACTGTATATGTGTTCGAAATATCCAGTTAAATTTTGTATCTGTTCACTGTCAATAAAAAAGGCTTCATCCCTATTTTGAACTGTTTTACTTTCGTTAAGTGTTTTATAATGTCAATTTTATTACCGTCTTTTACAAGTGGCTATGAACTTCTCCAGTGTGAGTATGAGTTCACAACTGTGGTCTTACCTAGCAAGTTGGCTAATGTCACAGGAACGAAAAATATTGCTTTTCGGCTTTCCTTCAAGGCCAAGTTATATGAAGCAGAATAGGAAAGGCATGGGATGCATAAACAAATATAATGAGGTCTATCTGGAGAAGCCTAAAAGCTAAGATGAACGTGTATGGGAAAACTGCCTGGTCTGTCCGCTGTATGCCTTTAAAACCTGGCTTCTAAAGGCCGAAACAACTTATTCCTTAGAATCACTTGACCTTTCTTGTATGAGGTATGCTCTACGTAAGATTTGAATTGAAAATGCTTAAATATGAAATACCACACCCAAAGTAAACTCTTGGTAATCATGAAAAAGACGACCGAAATTTTCAGAACTCACACTAAGACGAACAACTGGCGCGATCCCAACGATCCCTGCGATCCCCTTCTAACTTTGATATCAGACCAGTGGCCAGATCAAAAACATACGGCAGATAAAGGACGACCTCATCCAAGGCCAATCCCTCAAACAAAGTAAAAAAGAGCAGTTTTGTGAAGTGAAAACAGAATACAAAGACAATGATTAAAATAAAGCCAATAAAAACAGTAAAACTAAAATACTAAAAGAAGAAAAAGCTAAAAGAAAGTAACCAATAAAAAACCAAATTCATGATAACAAAAATTCCTAAAGAATAGAAAAAACAAGCAAAATCAAATTTTAAAAAGTCATAGCTTAATCACTTTAAAAAAAAATAAGATCAGTTCAATTGCTTTCCTCGTCTTATTTCGTTCTCAAAAACAAAACAACAACCGAAGATTTACTATTGTTTCATTGTATATCAATTTTTTTTTTAATTGCATAAAAAGTTTGAGTTTAGATCTTTCTTATATCTCACTATTTTTTATCCTTAAGCTATACTATTGTGTAAGAACAACAATTCTTAAATTACAACTAGAAAAGACAAAGAAGTTCAGTTTTTCCTCTCGTGTGAAAGGCATATTTTGCAACTAATCGTCTTTGAATCATAGCACCCGAAAAGGCGTTCAAGCAAGCTAGCTAGCTTAAATTCGTATCTTTGTCTGCTTTTCCAGTTCCAAAAGTGGTAAAAAAATCTATATTTTTCGGAACATTGAACAATGCAGACTACTAACAAATCAGTTAACATTCAGAATGACGTTACGTTTTTTTGTGTGTTTTTTTGTCTGGTATATATTTTATAGGCAACCCAGATTTCACAGGGGTAAAAAAGATAGGTTTTTGACAGCCAGAACCTAGGATATACTAAATGTAAATCTTAGTCTAGGATCCTTACGTCTAAGTCTGTCAAAATATTCTTACGTATAGCAGAAAATGTAGTGGCAAAGGACGGCGTGAAAACGGATTTCAGATAGCCCAATCTAAAAATTCGTATCTTTGCCTACTTTTCTAGTTCCCAAATGGTAAAAAAAATCTATATTTTTCGGAACATTGAACAATGCAGACTACTAACAAATCAGTTAACATTCAGAATGACGTTGCGTTTTTTGTTGTGTTTTTTTTCTGGTATATATTTTATTTGCAACCCAGATTTCACAGGGGTAAAAAAGATAGATTTTTGACAGCCAGAACCGAGGATATACTAAATGAAAATCTTAGTCTAGGATCCTTACGTCTTAAGTCAATCAAAATATTCTTAGGTATAGCAGAAAATGTAGTGGCAAAGGACGGCGTGAAAACGGAATTCAGATAGCCCAGTCTAAAAATTCGTAATTTTGCCTACTTTTCTAGTTCCCAAATGGTAAAAAAAAATCTATATTTTTCGAATTTTTCAGAAAATCGAACGCTGCATATACTATGTTATGACAAACGACAATCGAAAAATTAGCCACTGTTTAAGAGGTTTATTACTAGTTTGAATAAATAAAATAAATTTTTATTGAATTCTAAGAGAGAATTTTGGAAAATTTTTCAATATATTGGAAATCCAAAAATTGTTTCTTTATAAAATTTGTACACAAGCCCTAAGAAGATGGAAGGGGCAAATCCATAAGAATAATTTCTTAGACAGCCTAGTGATCACTTTCTTTTTCCGTTTGAAGCTATAAAAACCCATGGCATCTGAAACTTTGTAGCACTTAACATTAAAGTCTTCTCAACAATCAAAATTTCTTAACAACTTGCTAATGGCTTCACCTGTTTCAAAAGGTACAACGTCCAAGTTTATTAATGACCTGTTTTCTTTTAGAAATTCTGAAAGCTTACCAGATGTCAAAAGCATGCTATGCGATACTGTACAAGCAAACAAAATCTTTCCTAGAAGTTTCTAAGGAATTAGCAGCTAAGTCTGTCTGAGAAAAATTACAAAAAAGAGTAAAAACCATAGTATATATTCTTTTATGAGGCTTGGAGAAAAAATTGTTTCCACCCTCCCCCTAATATAAAATTCTAAGTGTCCTTAAGCACCCCTCTAGCGAAAACTTTTTTTTCAACTTGATACCCCAGCCGTTCAACAAAAAAGAACGCACATACCAAACTACATATAAAATTCGTCAGTTCCTACTTAAGCCAAAGCATAAATATTAAACAGTTGCGAGAAGTCATATGCTCTCCATTAAAGACTTTTCGGACACCTTAGTCGCACATATTTCTTCATTACTCCAACTTCTTTAAGATTTACACTGCGGGTTGCTGTGATGTAACGGGAAATTTCCCTTTCCGCGTGCTTTGATGAGTCCCACATCTCAACCAAATATTTGCTACTGTTTAGTATTTATGCTGCGACTGAACCCTACTGACTGTTTGCAAGATCTGGAATGAGAATTAGCTTGCCTTATTGCTTTAGGCAAAAAAAGGAAAAAAAATCTGACATTGATTCAGGAGCGGTAACCATTATTTTGATTCATGTTCAAAGTAATAGTTAACTGCGAAAAAGAAATTTTTGGCGTTTTCGACAAAATTAGGAAACCCCTCAAAAACGGTGTCAAATCAAAATGAAAAGTCTACCTTTGGAATCAGCATGGTCAAAAACCTTTTGCGGGAAAATTGCAGTCCCCCTTTTTTGAACAACAAGGAAAATCACTTTTTTGTATGGGCAGCACTAATCTGTCTACCGTTTTTATGGCACTTGGTATTTACCAAGTGACATATAGCGATCGCAATTTCTGTCTATCGGTCTGTCGGTACCCGTTTTGCAAGTTCGGGCACTTACAGATAAGGTAGGACGATGAAAGTTGGCAGACGTATCAGGGATCAGACCAGATTAAATCAAAAATAGTCACTTCCCCGATTCGACCATCTGGGGGGGGGGGGTGCGAACGAACGAGATAGTTAAGAAGAATTTTGTTTGTCCATAAAGCAAACGATTGTTCATCTTAAGCGTGGCTTTCTAGTCTAGGGGTATGATTTTCGCATAGGGTGTGAGGGGTCTCAGGTTCGAATCCTGGACCATCTTAATTTTTACATGAAGAAGATCCAAAACTAGATACGTGATCAATATAGCGGTCGCTGAAAGTTGGCAGGCGTATATGGGACCGGACCAGATTTAATTAGAAATAGTTACTTCCTCGCTAAGACCATCTGGGGGGAGTGGAAGGACGTTTAATTTGGAAAAATTGGAAAAAATGGGGTACTTATAACTTACGAACGGGTAATCGGATGAAATGTGATATTTAGAAGGATCTCGTGTCTCAGAGCTCTTACTGGAAATCCGACCGGATCCGGTGACATTGGGGGGAATTGCAGGGGGAAACCGGAAATCTTGGAAAACGCTTAGAGTGGAGAGATCGGGATGAAACTTGGCGGGACAAACGTTGCAATACTGAACAAGAAGAGACTACAGGAACACTGCATCTACGAGTTTATTTTTGTAATAATTGCCAATAAACAAAGAACAGCAAAATTGACAACTCTAGTACCGAGTCTAATTTTAGGTTTCGACCTCGTCACAAGTGCAGCATGGGTTTTTAGCTCTAGTTTTATTTTCTTTTTTCCATGCCCAATGGGTTACCCGAACAGCATAGAAATATACTTAATAGCTCATTACAAATCTATTTGTCACATCTATGTGCTTTTTATGAATTCCGCCATCAGCAAGTGCCATATGGCACCAAAAATGGCGCTTATTGTGTCATCAATCAACGGGTAGGGCTAGCGAGCTATCAGACCATCGTAAATAAATTTTTAATTGATCATATTTACGTTCTTTATATAAATTCCACCATCTGCAAGTTCCTTAATGGTACTAAAGACGGCATTTTGGGGTCATTTCTCAAATGGAAAACCTGGGGCTAGTGGGCTAGCAGAACTTTAAAGAGTGATGCTTAATTGCTTATTTGAAAACTATTGCTGATATCTATGTGATTTTTATTAATTCTACCATCCGTAAGTGCAATATAGCACTGAAAACAACACTTTTGGTACCACTTCTTAATCGGAAAAGCTCTGAAGTACAAAACAGGTACCATAGTAATACTTATGCTCCAAAGCCCTTAACTGGAGGTTTACAAGAGCCCTTCTCGTACACTCCCCCATATTTTGCTCACAAGTAAGCTACTGCAAAATTAGCAGGCTACAACACCCTTGCTGATAGAATGTTTAATGGCTCGATTAATAACTATTGCTTATATTTTCTAGTATATTTACTAGGATTTTGCAAATTTTACCATCTATTAGTTTTCACAGATTTCGATGTTAACTAGTATCTTGGGAGAATTTACAATAAACTCTCTATCATGGTTGCAGCAGTAGCTGCAATCTAGTAAAGAGCGGACGACAGCCTAAAGTAACTAAAAGTTAACACGTTTTGTAAACACGTTTTGAAAAAACAACTACATGTTGAAAAAATTTCTATCAGACACTGATTCAGGAATGGTAATTATCATTTCGGTTCTGAAGCTCTCTTTCCTTGTTTATTTTCACGCTTTTTTTGTGAATATATTTGTTAATTTGGTCAATTGTTGACACCTTTGTAATACTGCCCCCCATCCAAGATTTTGCGCATTGGTGTCCTTGTCACATTGGGTCTTCCCCGACATTTCTCTCCAGATCCACCCCTGCATTCAAAAGGTATTTCTCATATGTACATGGTTTTCACAAATTCCGCCATATGCAAATGCCATATGGGACGGGAAATGGCACTTTTTATGCCATTTCTCGAGGGGTGGGGCTAGCAGGCTACCTGAACCTCGTAGATAGATTTGAATAGCTCAATAAAAGTTATTGCTCAGATTTAGCTGCTTTCCATAAATTGCACCATCTGCAAGTGCCAAATGGCACGGAAAACGGCAATTTTAGTGCCACTTCTTAAATGGAAAAGTTTGAAAGCATAACATGGTACCAATGCAATAACTATGGTTTAAAACCCTGGAGGTTTATAAGAGCCCCTCACATATCCTCCACCTCCAAGCCCTCTTAGTAAGTTTCATAAATCGTCTACTCATCTTAAAGTAAAAGATGATGGCAAAAACAAATTCCCTAAAACTAAAAACTTTCAACTAAAAATCTACCAAATATTAAGATTGAATGATCAACAGTTTTGAACTGAACCCTCAAACTTCACTCTGCGACGAGGCCTGTGTGCTAGTTCTAATGACGGTAAATGAGAAGAAGGGAGTCCTCGCCCCCATAGTTTTTTGCTCCTGCCTAGGTTTTAAAAACTCTTTTCTGGTCATTCCTTTAAAAAAGGCATTTTTCCATTTGAAAAAAAACTGGGGGAAAAACCGACAGTGCACTTTGTGGGAATATCTTATCAAGTCAAATTTATAAAAAGCGATTAAGTATAAAAACAAGGAGCCCTTGGACAACCCTCTTTTGTTGCATTAACCTTCTAGTTCTTGCTAATCAGTAAGCGATTTATAAAGCCCTGTATTCCTTATGGCTTTTTCAGGCGAAGCCAACCGAGTAAAAACAGCTTTTTGTTCATTGAAAAACAAACATTCTTGAAAAACATGTATTGTTTTTTAAAGTATGGATAATAAACTTTTTGTTATAAACTGAAAGTTCTTTGTAGCTGTTGAATTTGTGTGTAGTATTTTCTAGAGGTGTCTTATCTCCCCTAGATCGGTGATTATTAGAAATTATATTCATAAGTTTTCATAATTATATTCCTAATTCATAATTATAATCATAAGTTTTCAGCTGAAAGTAAGGAATGACATCAAAACTTAAAACGAACAGAAATTATTCCTCATAAATTAAACGAATCATGGCTGCATTGTTTCTACATTAAATTTTAATAAAAAACGAGCAAAGAGTAATTAAAAAAAACAAAGTTTTTATGACGAAAGTAAAGAGCGAAGTTGAAACTTAAACATAGGGAAACATTATTAGTAGGTTTATTTGTACTAGTTTTATTGATATATAGTAGATAGGCTTTGAAGTAATAACCTTTGTTCATTTTGAATTTCAGCTTCCTTCATTATTTCCCACAGATTTTTTTTTTATTAACCTCGTATAGGGTCAATTCAGCTCGTTCATTATAAATATGAAGGATTTTGATCGACTTAGATATTCGTTATCCGCAAGGAGAGGAATGCTATATTTATGATTCTTAGGACGATAGTCAAGTTTTCAACCCCCTAGCACCATTGCTAAGGCATATTTACACCATTTAAGAGAAAAATATTAAGTAAACATAATATTGGTGTACATATAGATTCACCAACAAGAGTAGTTTTGTCAAAGGTGTTAATTGAGTTCAAGCGCTAAATTCACAGAGGAAAGTCAGATAGGAACAGAAGGTTTACTTGTAAAAAAAAATATGGTAACTCAAGAACTTTCGATTTTATTTACTGGTTTAAAATTTCTTGCAAAAAAACCAGTTAGGTTTTGAAAAGCCGGATGCTTTTGACATTGCCCTTTGACATATGTCTCTTTTGACATTGCCCTTTGACATATGTCTCTTTTGACGTTGTCCATCCTTGTGAATTTCCTTATCCATCAGAATTTGTCACTTAACATATTTACAAAAACAACCATTAATCCATTTTTTTTTAAATAAGGAAAAATCTAATTGGTCATAAAAAAATACGTGACAAAAAAACAATGGAATTAAAGTACACTTCATAAAACGAATGTAAAGGCTGATATTCCCTTTTTTTCTGTAGGAGAATAGATTGTTATATTTTACTGTCACACTTTATGGTAGATTGTTATTACCAATTATTGTTGCATTTTATTGTTATACTTGAATCGTTAACATGAGATTTATTCATCGTTATTTAATAATTTTCTCTTTTTTTTTGCAGTCACCATCTTTCTTTGGTGTACCTCTGATTGATTTTTCGTGTTTTAATTGCCAATATTTTGCATTTTTTTTTTTATATATTGATAATTCAAGTTTTGACATTAAATTTTTATATTAGTTATATTTTGATCCATTTTTTTTGTCAATGTTTTCGTAGCCTTCATCAAAAAGTATTTTTCAAAATCAAGATGATATTTTTCCTCAACGAAAATATCAAAAAAGCATTTTTTAATGAAAGTGCTGCAAAAAGTGTCTTTCAAAATCTGCTATTCCTTAAAGTTCAATACCCCTATTTATTTTATTAGACCCCAGCGTAATTTTCTATGTCTTTTTGTTATTTTTTTCCAAGTGGAATTCTAAATACCCCATAGTTTCAATCGTCCCTTTGCAATCTTAGATTTTGGTGGAATATTTCTTGAGTTCTATGTTTTGATGTATAATACATTCATGTACTGCCAATACTACTAGCCACTTCTGTCACTACTACTACTATCAAAAATAAAACAATTGACAATAATGGGGCCAAATTCAACAAGACATTTTGGGCTGTAGCAGTTAAATGTACTGGAATATAGTCTCACCGTCGTATTTTATTTCTAGTATATGAATATGCAGAAAGACATGAAAGGTTTGAACAATGAATGTGTAGAAAGACATAAAAATTCAAATATTTCATAGCTTAAGAATAATTGTGCTTTAGTTATTTGAAAATATATGGATCGGAAGTTATGTTTGTGTTGCGAGAGCAACACTTTGGTAAGATGGACTAAAATCTATAAGTGCTAAATATATACGGCAGTTACCCGGCCCCACAGCCAATAAATCTTCTTTGAGTGATAAATATAAAAATTTACAGAAGGAAAAAAGCGGCATTTTCCCACGGGTCCGAAAGTGCTGCCGTGATTTTCGCTGGGTTTATCATTTGTTTTTTCAGACTTGGGATTGATGTAGAGAAATGTTATCAGATTTACCTCTTAAACTATTAAAGTTCTGTCATTGCTAAGAAATTGGAGTTATCCTTTGCTCCTTTCTAAGTGGTGACGTTAGAAAGTTGGCCTACGGCAAAAAAAAATCAACTTTTAAACCAAGACAGATAGAATTTTTTCGACGGC
This sequence comes from Artemia franciscana, assembly GCF_032884065.1. Classification (NCBI taxonomy): domain Eukaryota; kingdom Metazoa; phylum Arthropoda; class Branchiopoda; order Anostraca; family Artemiidae; genus Artemia; species Artemia franciscana. The sequence goes on along the minus strand of NC_088879.1, from coordinate 35,168,724 downwards.
AATCGATAGCTCTTGATGAGCTAATCAAAGTATATGTCATCCATTTTTTTATACAAAAATTCCTTCATGATGATATACAAGTTTGGAAGTTTCAAGGAGTTGACAACTTCAGTAGTAGGGTACACACTGAAACCAAAAATAAGCCGATACCAATTGTGAGACATGTAGGGGACTTGTAAGGAAAGGTCAGTTATTAGCTCATAACTGTAAAGGGGTTTGCAAATTTTGCTATTTGGTGTACCTATTATTTGTTTCCAGTGTATTTGATGATAAGACCGAGTTGGTTCCAGTGGTAAGACATGTAAGTAATAATCGTCTGTTAGGCTACGATCATCTTTAGTGAAGAGGAGTTTGTAACTATTGCTAGTTGGAGTAGCCTACCCATACTCACTGTAACCTAGAATTAAGTGTTTACGCAACGGGTACAAACGATAACGTAAAACAACGAGGCAGTTTCGTAATAATTAATAGAGTGTCATCTATGGTATTTTGATCCTGACAAGTTACGGATATCTCTATAATACCAACTAGATTATATAAGATGTTATTCCAAGTATTGATCCGTCACGATGTCTACGATTGAAAAGGATAAAGTTCAACTAGCTGCAAAGTCAATTTAGTCAATTCTTTCGATATTCTTTTGTTATTGTTGTTTTTTCAACGCTGAGGAATAGCCTTTGATCACGTGATTACTGATCGCGTTCTTCTTTTAACATAACGTTTTAAAAGCTTCAATAGGCTGACAACTTCAGCGTTATACGATAGCAAAGAAACAAAACCAAAGTGTTGCTCTCGCAACATTTTATTCGGCGAAGCCGGACAAAGGTTGCCGCAAGACTTCACGTTGCTCAGGCAACGTAGGTCTAGTTAAATCTTCAAAAGGGCTTAAATTGAAGAAAAATAATTTTAGCTAAACGTTAAGTCACACTCAAAAGAAATACTAAGCAAAAATGGCAAAAAAAGCTCCAATGGGTTCCATTGGAAAACTGAAAGGAAGAAATTTGTAATAGTTCTAATGAAATTATACGAAATGGCATGGATGCTACATCTGGCTGGGGGATACTTTAACTGTAGTCTAGAGAATGTTCTGAATTATGCTAAAGAAAATTTCAGCTAAAGGTCTGGTTTGCCTTTGGAATGTACGATTCTGAAATAAACTTAGGGCTGTAGCTCCAACTGATTGGAAGATATACTATTATCATTAGATTCCTTATTTTTAGATTAGTCATTAGATTAGCTTCATTGAACTAAATAATCAAGAAAAAATCACTATATTTAGACTGATTCTTACATGATGCATTAAAACGTCTTAGAAAAGTAAAAGTTTTCCCATATTTACATTTTTTTTTCTTTTTTGCATTATTCGATGTTTTTTAAGGTAGAAAATTAAAAGCAAACTTCTAGAATTTCATTCTATAAATGGGTAAAGCTGAATGTCAATTTTTGAATGATTGGAAAACGTCCGTCAAACAAACGTTGAAATTAATGTTAAAAAAAAATGAAAAAAGAAGTTTTTCCCTGGAAAGTAAAAAGCCATATTATGGCGTAAGACGAGCAAAAGGAAAGTCCTATCATAATCCAAAATTTCGTGATAACCAACAGTAAGTAAAGAGTGACCCAGCTCAATAATAACCAAAACTCTAAAAACTAAATTTTAATATCAGTTGATACATCAAAAGAATCGTATTTTTATGCTGGTTTTAAATATATATGTATTAAAGAAAGTTTAGTCTTACCCATCAAAAGTTACGACCTGAGAAAATTTGCCTTGTTTTCGAAAAAAAAGGGGGAAACATCCCCTAAAAGTCATACAATCTTAATGAAAATCAGATTCAACATATCAGGGAATCCTACTGTAGCGGTTTTAGACCCCTGTTTGCAAAATTGTGGAATTTTATTGTTTTTTTTTGCCAGAAGAGAGATCACCAATATGTGTTTATTTGTTTTGTTATTTTTTGTTTTTTTCCCTAGGGGTGATTGTATCGACTTAGTGGTCCTAGATATTGCAAGAGGATTCATTCAAAAGGAAATTAAACGTTTTAGTGCCTTTTTTAGGGGATGAAAAAATTGGAGAGTAACTAGGCCTCCTCCCACGCGCATTTTCCCCAAAGTCATCGGATCAAAATTTTGATATAACCATTTTGTTCAGCATAGTCATTAGATCAAAAATCTAATAACTATGTCTTTGAGGACGACTTGATCCCCCACAGTCCCCGGGGGAAGGGCTACAAGTTATGAACTTTGCCCATTGTTTACTTATAGTATTGGAAGTTATACATACATTTTCAGAGGTATTTATTTCTGGTAAGGGGTTGGATCTTTCCATGGAAGAATTTGTCATCGGGAAAGAGAAGTATCCAAGAAGGGAGCACCGATTTCCCAACATGACGAAAAAATCCATCATAAATTAAATAAATAAGTTTTTTCAACTGAAAGTAAGGAGCAACATTAAAACTTAAAATCAGCAGAAATTATTACGTATATGAGGGGGATTTCCCCCGTGTCAATGCCTCACTCTTTACGCTAAAGTTTTTTTTAGTACTTTCAAAAGAGCTATTTATTCTAATTAAATAGCCTTTGTGATTCAGAGGTCATTCTTAAAAAAATGGGACAAAATTCATATTTTTAGTGTAAAGAGCCAGGTACTGACGAGGGGGCGAACCCCTCATATACCTAATAATGTTTGTTTGTTTTAAGTTTTAATGTTGCTCCTTGTTGAAAAAAAAAATTTTTTTTATATTTATTTCAACCTTAAAACGAACGGAAAATCCTATCAACGATTCAGCGAAAACCATAAGGAACAGAAGTTAAAATAAATAAAAATGTAAAACTCAAAATAGGCAAAAATCATTAACTAAAACAATACAAGGAAAAAATAACTGAGAGAATGTTATTGTTCCAGTTTTACAGTGGGTAAGTTCCCTAATGTTATTAAATAAAAAAAACAAGTTTTTTTAACTGAAAGTAAGGAGCGACATTAAAACTTAAAACGGACAGAAATTACTTCGTATATGAAAGAGGCTGCTTCCTCATCAACGCCCCGCTCTTTACGCTAAAGTTTGACTCTGTCTATCAATTCTTCTTTTTAAAACAGTAAAAAACTTTAGCGTAAAGAGCGGGGCGTTGATGAGGAAGCAGCCTCTTTCATATACGAAGTAATTTCTGTCCGTTTTAAGTTTTAATGTCGCTCCTTACTTTCAGTTAAAAAAACTTGTTTTTTTTTATTTAATTTCTGAACGTTTTTGAATCAATGCATGTTTTGATTTTGGCTCTCCGCAGAGGAATAATTAAAACGAAATTTGCATTTTTTTTTTTTGGCTAAATGGCTTTCTCATAATTTTGATCGAATGATTTTGAGAAAAAAAGAGCGGGGGAGGAAGCCTAGTTGCCCTCCGATTTTTTGGTTAATTAAAAAGGCAACTAGAACTTTTAATTTTTTACGAATATTTTTATTAGTAAGAGATTTACGTAACTTATAAATTAGCTTACGTAAAGAACTTTTGTATTCTCATATTTTTATTACATATATGAGGGGGTTCGCCCCCTCCTCAGATCCTCGCTCTTTACACTAAAGCTTAAATTTTGTCCCAATTCATTAAGAATGACCCCAGAATCACAAAAGCCGTAGATTAAATAGTTGAAATTACTAAAAATACTTTAACGTAAAGAGCGAGGTATTAGGAGGAGGTGAGCCCCTCAAATGGGTAATAATTTCTGTTTGTTTTAAGTTTTAATGCTGTTCCTTACTTCCAGCTGAAAGTACTTTTTCATATTTATTTTTTCATTGTGTTTTTAAATAATGCTAGTAAATCCTGCACTCCCTTCATGGAGATTTTCATCCCCCATGACAAATTATCGATGGAAAGTTCCCCCAGCATATCCCCCTCTTCTCAACCCCTCCCCCAACCAAAAAAATCCTCCTGAAAACGCCTGTACACTTCCCAATAACCATTACTATATGTAAGCATTGGTCAAAGTTTGTAACTTGTTGCCCCTCCCATGGGGACTGTGGGGGAGTAATTCGTCCCTAAAGACATAGTTATAAGGTTTTTCGACTACGCTGAATAAAATAGCTATCTCAGAATTTTGATCCGTTGACTTTGGTAAAATAATTAGCGTGGGAGGGGGCCTAGGTGCCCTCCAATTTTTTTGGTCACTTAAAAAGGGCACTAGAACTTTTCATTTCCGTTAGAATGAGCCCTCTTGCAACATTCTAGGACAACTGGGTCGATACGATCACCCCTGGGAAAAAAAAAAAAAAAAAAAAAAAAAAAAAAAAAAAAAAAAAAATAAACACGCATCCGTGATCTGCCTTCTGGCAAAAAATACAAAATTCCACATTTTTGTAGATAGGAGCTTGAAACTTCTACAGTAGGGTTCTCTGATACGCTGAATCTGATGGTGTGATTTTCGTTAAGATTCTATGACTTCTAGGGGGCGTTTCCCCCTATTTTCTAAAATAACGCAAATTTTCTCAGGCTCGTAACTTTTGATGGGTAAGACTAAACTTGATGAAACTTATATATTTAAAATCAGCATTAAAATGCGATTCTTTTGATGTAGGTATTGGTATCAAAATTCCATTTTTTAGAGTTTTGGTTACTATTGAGCCGGATCGCTCCTTACTACAGTTCGTTACCACGAACTGTTTGAAAAATTTGCACGTAGGTGGAAGGAAAATTGAAATAGTATATGGCTTGAGCAAGGTTTACATTTAGGTTGAAGTCTAGATTGGGGCTTAAATCCACTTAAAAAAAGTTTAATCTAATTGTTAACTTCGTTTGAATTACCAAAGCAAAGAAATTATTAGGTTCGATCACAATGTATTGCTCTAAAAACTCCAATATTTTCCAGATGAAAGGTTTTATAATTATATGATAAAACTTTTTTCTGTAATAATCAAAACTGGATTGAAATTACTACAATCTTTTAATCTATAAAAAACTATTATTGGCTTAAATAATGTGAAAATCTATTCACTATTGTATATTCTTCCAAATAGATATTGATTCATCATCGTTTCCCAAAGTGTGGTATTTTCTTATAGAGCGGTAAAGATGGTCGTTTACATTTTGTGATTTCTACAATTTTTTCATTATATTTCTTTGCCTGTTTTCCCTTTTCTGAAGCAAATGCCCCCCACACCCTCCATAAAAGAATGAAACAATAAAAATTTAACATTTCTCTATATCGTTCTTCTTTCGAGATATACGTTAATATATCACTAGCTTTCACAGTAAAACCATTTTTAAATGGCGTAAGTAAATACTTTGCAAGGTTGTGAAAATATGTAAAACACAATTAATAACACCCTACTTTTATACACTATTCAAACCCCCAGGAAAAGTGGTAAAGTTACGTATTTGTACTGCTCAATATAGCCCAATCACCCACGTGGCGCGTCGGATCGGGCTACTATCATTAATAGAAGTTAGGATTCTCCTATGGTGTTTTTCTTAACATTTGCGGCTTAGATATTTTCCGTTACCTGTGTCTTTTCCCTAGCAACATCTATGCTTGCTTCCTGATTTTTCTTCCCTATTTGGCTTTTATCTCTTTTTTTATGGATTATAGATTGTTTGTGTTTTTGACTTAGGTGAGGGATTTCACAACAACAACAACAAGGAAAAAACAAAGTTTACTTGAAATACTCTAATTTTATTGACTATAATTGTACTTTTCCATTTTTTTTCCTATGTTTTTTTTTCCAAAGTTTATGTATAAAGTAAGCACACAAATAACTGAATGCTAGCTAAATGCAAAAATTGTATTGAAAATTAATAGTTTTATTCACAAGGTGGGTTGCAAAATATTCATAACCTCGCATTGGGCCACGGTGTAAAAGTTTGGCGAACGCTATGATAAACGTATGTAATACGAATGGAATATACTACGTAGCGTAAAGCCTATAACTAAAAAAAGCGTTTTGAAGCTTTTCAGGTCCGTCATAAACTTAATGATCCAACTTGCCAATAAATTTCCATGCGGCACAATTTATCTGTAGCTTTAAATACGAGATGAAACCTGAATCTCAGTACTGCTTTAATAAGAAAATTTTAAACAGAGATCCAACAAAAGAATCCTGAAAAATTGAGATGACCTTCTTCAGTTTTTTAATTTCGCTCATTAAAACGGTTATTTTTTCCCGCACGTATCGTCTCGTATCACATCCACACTCACGGCAAACAAGGTATGCATAAGCGCAAAGACGGTGAAGACTTAAAGGGTAGAAAGGTATCAGACGATTCTTGAAGGGCACCAAGGGAGTCACTCTGACCGATCCTCAAATTATCCCTCCAACCCCCCAAAAATACCTTTATTAAAGCAGAGATGACGGTATGTAAAGTTCAAATTGACATATTCCCCACAAGAGTTTGAAATGTTTGGACTACCATCTCATACATGTAAGGTAAATGGAATTCCGCACTACAATTTATCCTTTGATAAATCCTAGAAAACCCTACATGATCTGGCAAAATAAAACCTATATCGATATCTACAACTATTTGAAAATGGTGTAACCTATGCAATGTTTGCGAAACTCATGGCATATCATTCTATGGCATTTGTTTGGTGCTCAAGATATAACGAAAAGAGAAATCATCAATGCAACAGCACAAACACATTAAAAAAAAAGGAGATAGAAGGAGAAAGGGAAAACTGTTTTCCTAAATTAGTGATTAATATTGACCAGCACTTGAATGAGGCCTTAAGCCTACTCATCCATACAACCACATAGGTCAACCAGCATAGCCATACACAATCAACCATAAAGAATAATCCATGGACAGGCAGTCATGTCGTCAATAAGTATAAGTCGTCATTTACCAAACAATAAAAACAATAAAGAAGAATAATTCAGAGGCAACAACCCAACACAAGGGCTCATCAGGAGAATACACTTGACTATAGGGTTTCGGCACTTTAAATTCTCTACCTAGTCAAGTGTTGTGCCTACCACAGAATATCCATGACATCCCCGTGTCAGGTATCACCCCCAAAATACATGCCTATGAAAAAAAACAGCAAATGTAGAACAACCAAGTAACACCAAAACAAGCTTAACTTGTTAATATATTACTCTTTTTAGCAGCAATAGGTAAACTAAATGTGATAAATTTTACCAAATCACAAATATTAACTCTTTGCAAAAAACCTGAATAAACTAAACAAGAATTCATCATTACCATGTGGCTATTTTTGAAAAATTCGCTCTATTAGAAACACAGTTCAAAATAGATGGCGCTGCAACAGCATTTCGCGAACCTCCGAAATTAGCCGAAAATTTCCCTAAGTATTTCCAGATAATTCTTTTGGTATTTATTTAAAAGTTCGTTATAATGAAAACTAAATTTTTTAAATTGCCAAGTTAATATATTTGCAGAAAAACCTCTTAATATCAATTTTTGCCTTAAGATTTTACGTCTATTTCTAACATCAATATAATTACTACAAATCCTTGCATAACGAAGTAACTGTGAGAAAAACGCTGAATATGTGATATTTGAGTGTATATTACTTTGAACAGATACTGTGTAACTTTGCCGAGCGGTTGGCAGAGAATATAGCATTAATCTCACTAAATCAGTTTGAAACCTATTGGGAAATCACCCCCGTTGGCAGTGTTATTCTAGAATTGGAACCAAGAACACAAATCGAATAATCAACGTATTCAACTCGGATTCGTACACGTCCAAATACAAATCCTATTGCATACCCATTGATATCCTTGAACATATTCAAAGGGTAAACCATACCATTATCGTTATTAATAGTAGTCCGTCAACTTTAAAGACGAGTCATTGGCTGTGTATCTTTCAAACAGCGACAAATATAGAGTTTTTCATCCTCTTGGTCCACCATATGCATTCTACACATCCCACATCAAAAACTTCCTTGAGCAAAGTGGAAAATCTATTATTAAAAATCAGATGCGAGTACAAGATTTATCGACGAAAGCTATGGTTCTTATGCGCTATTATATTTTATTTTTTGATGTCTTGGCTATAGTTACAGTGAATTTCTCAGCATTTATGTAGAAAATCTTCTATTGAACGACTTTCTAGTTGAAAATACCTTTTCCTACCTGTGTAATATAGATTTCAGTGCCCTAAGAGTAAAGTTCATAAAATGTTTCTGAATCTGTTTATTAAGGAAACTTGTATGTACAAAACAGTCTTCATTCCTTAGATTTTTTCAACTTGTATCTAACCATTGACAACGATAAGTGGAGGTGGCTCGTCAGGATTTAGCTTGTACTCATCATGGCATGGAAATACAGGGTCATTTTTTCTACAATACAATGTAACTTCACTTTTATTATATCTCCTTATGAAGTCAATAATACTATTCCAATTCATGTTATAATACTCACATGTTTCCATTTGCTTATTTGCAGCAGTGTCAAACACGATATTCTCATATGAAGAATAACTTTCTGTAACACCCTAATAAAAATCAATAGGTTTAATCATAGTAGTCATAATCTTCACAGCGAAGTCGTAAAAACCAGACTCTCTTATTATTCAATTAATTGAAGCTTAGGCCAGGTTTTTCTTCCCGAAGCAGTTGGAACCATTACGATTCCAGTCTCTTAAAAATAAATTGAAATGGCCTTTAGGGTTTTTTCCCGTCATACTAGGGTAAATATTTTCCCATTCATCACATTTATCATAGTGGCAATTGGAGCAGAGGAAACCTCTAGTGTGAGAGTCACAAACATCTTCAAGACAAGAATTATAGTCTTTGCTTTGCACTGCATATCCTCTATGCAATTTACTTGGATTGTACAATCTACACTTTTCGTCATAGTCATCAACAATAGTACAAAGTTTAAAGAATGACCAACTGTCCAATTTTTACAAACTTAATGTACATGTATTTAACGTTTGTTCACTGTTGACTGTCTCACTTCCAAAAAGAAACTGACTTGCAATCTATAAAATGTTCCTTTTACTTTTTGGAGGAGGAATAACAGAGTGACATCACAAAACCTATTTGATCAGGATTTTTCTACTTATTTGTTGTTGCTCTACGAAAAAATGTTCGTTTTAAACGAATTTCTTGGTAGTATTCAAAAACAAAACTGCAATATAGTTTTGTTTGGTCTCAATTAGTATGTCAATACATTGTATAAATACATCTGACCTGTGACGTAAAACTTTCATATAATAGTCCAAATACGAAGAATCATTTTTCATTATATCGTCGAGCATTTTTTGAGAGAATATTTTTCTTTGAACTGATAACTCTTGAAAATCATAATTTAGAATCAAACATTTTCCCAAAATAACAAATTTTTCTATACTTTTCTGTCTGTCCACTTTATTCGTTTTTAATCTTGGCGCTCTTACTGCTGATTATAGATTAACAAAGAGTAAGACTTTGTCTACATTCTCAATGCCAGTAAAATATCCATCATGAAAAACATGTGAAATGGAATAGTAAGTCATTCTTTTTTATATGTTGAATCAGATCATAGTCTTCAATATTTTTAACTTATGCATTTAATCCGTCTTGTAATCTTTGTATATGTATTATTTTCACTTTTGCTGCAAAACGTAATTGCTCTTCCAACTTGAATATCCTTAATGATATTAAATATCTTGCAAACATATTATCCCATTCTAGGGTTAGCCGATAACCCCTTGTAATTTCTACTGCTATATTATGTGTTCCAGGTTTCATTTCACCGTTGCTGTTGCCTTCAATATTCAATAAATTGGAAGCATCTAAATTCTTTACACTAATTTCACACACTAAATTCTTTTTCAATACTGAGGTAAGTGTACCGTTAGGTCTTGCAAGTCACGCTAAACAACTACGTAGCATGCATCTGCATCTTGTAGAAAGTATTCCCTATTACTTAACAAACAGGTGCACGTAATAACATCTTGAGAGGAAAATATCTTGACTAGCGGGTCCTGAGGGTTGTCCCCACACTCTTATCTTTTTTTAGTAATTAACATAACAGAAAAAGAAAAAACATTCCCTATTACGTTACAAAAACCTGCATCTAGAAGAAAATTAGTAACATCTAGGTCGTGGGGGAAACGCCGTTAAACTTCTTCGTCGTTAGCGATGAAGAAGAAAACAGTAGCGGTTATGGGTGTGCTTAAGCCCATCTATACCTTACTGCTGCTGTACTTGCCTAATTAGCGATATGTCACCCCTTAAGAAAATTGTGTTATTGGAAACATTATGATAATGGAAGGTAAAGTCTCTAACTAGCTCTAAGTTCTTATCGGACTAATTTAGTTTTCTTATTTTCTTTCCTGTCCCGACTTATTACAATAAACTTTTATTTTCTCTGTTACTACAATGTGAAAGAAGACTTTTACCACAAAACTTGGCAAAACATCCCGACTTTCAATTTGTAGCTTTCGAATGATTCATACCCTTGTGAATATTCATCCTGTCGCAATGACCCTCTTCCAAGACTTTCTGTGTTAGCATTGGCAAAATGAATTATGACGTAGGGGAGCTAAATAATACTCTTTAAACCTCAGGTCAGGAAAGGAAAATTATTAAGAAGCTTAGTTCTGCTAAGATATCATTTAGTGGTTTAAGCCTTAAATAGCTCCTACTTTAAACCAAAAAATATTGAGCCATACTGGTTTTTGACGTTGATAGGATTCTTCGTTGGTCAAGGGGCTTGGTCTGTGGGGAAATCTGCATCTAATTATTTATCTTTCTTCAATAGATGGCTCTTGTCCTGCTTTTGATGTATCAAGAGTGGCCATTCAAATAAACAGGCGGCTTAGCCTTCATGTAAGAGATACTTGTTTGGCAGATGAGTTTTTAGGGGGGGTGGAAGAAACTTTAAAAAGACAAGGCTGGGAAAATTATGCAGAAATAAGTAATGAAAATACTAAGATGTCTGGATGAAAACAACCTTCCTCCACCTACACGCCTATTGTGTGTTAGAAAGGCTTTAGTGTTCCTGTCTCTGCTGTTGCTAGTGACAAACTGCCTTTCCATCATAATATGAGTTAACGAGGAATATATTCATGACAGTGAGTAAAATACATCTTAAGAGAAAATGGGCTATATGAGTAGTAGACATTTTCTGATGAATATAATTTATATACCAAGAATAGGTCGGTATTTTTTCCCAGACCTTTGGAAAGACGTTAAGAATAGGTTGGTGCCTTTTTTCAGACAAAATAATAAGAGTTCCAAATAGGGATAGGTCTTTTTATTAGACAGTGAAACAAATATATACGAAATCAAATAAGAGTTTTTGATGTATTTGTTTCACTGTCTAATAGGTGACCTATCCCTATTTGGAACTCTTATTTATTTCGTTACTCTCAAGTAGCCTAGCTGGGGCTAGTGGACCAACAGATATTTTTAGAGTGACGTTTAATGGCTCATTTGAAAGCTACATTTGAAAGCATACCTACGTGACGTTTATCACCTCTACCATCCGTAAGTGTGAAATATCACTAAAAACAAAAAACATTTTGATGTCAATCCTTAAGTAGAAAAGCTTGGGATATCATCATTGTGATAATTATAGTTCAAAACCCTTAACTGTATGTTGGCAAAAACACATCTCACATGTTCCTCCTCCAAGCCCGCTTAATAAGCTACGCAATTAAGGTACAGACACTAATATATCAAATTAGATAATTAGAGGCGTGGTTTTGCTACCACATCGTTTAACTACCGAATTAAAGTGTCTTACGTTCGATTCCTGCTTGGGTGTTTTTTTTTCATTCATGGTTTTCTTCCTTCTATACGACCATTTTCAGATAATTTCACTGTTTCTGTAAATGTGATGCCTTCATTTTTTAAAGCATGTCCCAGGAAGGTATTTGGTCAATCATTTTGATTCAAAAGGGAATAGAGATTATTCAGTTCATGGCTTACAACGGCATTCTGAGTAAATCACTAACTCCATACCCTAACGACTGGCTTAATTTTGCCCAAATTGTATGGAGGGTGAAAGATGGAGCCAGTTTTCCCAAATCAAATGAAAATGACAAAGAAAACTGAAAAACTAGCCATATAGTAATAAAAAAGGTGAAAATGTAATAAAGAAAACCTACCTGTTTCATTGAATGCTTGAATTATGCTGGCTTATCTTAGTTTGACAAAATTTTTGACAAACAAAATTTCAGCTGGGAGGGGAGGGGGGAAATGGGGTCTTGAGGAAAGCTGAGCTCTGGGAGGGGAAGTTGCCCCCCCACTCTCCCATAACAAATTACACCCCTGACCCAAACCCCTTGCCACTCCGTGATGGGAGAAGTGTATGCATGCGGTTCTGGAAACACTGAGAGTTGTATATTAAAAGAAGAATTAATTATTGTTATACTTCCTTATTCAAATTATTTACTTGACAATTAATATTGTAATATTCTCTTCATACGTAAGATTGTGTATCAAGAGAGGAAGAAAGACAAACGAAAACAGTTCCAAAAAATTGGAGGGGAACTAGGCCCCCTCCCACGTTTATTTTTTTCCCAAAATCACTGGATCAAAATTTTGGGATAACTATTGCGTTCAGCATCGTCGAAAAATCTTATAACTATGCCTTTGAGGACGACTTAATAAAACGGTTAAGTGAAAGGATCTTTCTAGGAAGGTATTTATTATGGGGGAAGAGAATTTCCATGAAGGAGCGCTGGATTTTCCAGCGTTATTTAAGGAAACAATTAGAAATTAAATATTAAAAACAAGTTTTTTCAACTGAAATTGAGGAGCAGCATTAAAACTTAAAACGAACTGAAATTATTACGTATATGAGAGGGTTCGTCCCCTTCTCAATACCTCACTCTGTACGCTAAGTATTTTCAGTAATTTTGAAAGACCTATTTATTCTAATTAAACATTCTCTGTGACTCAGGGGCCATTCATTAAAACTTGTAACGAACCGAAATTATTCCTATATGAAAGGGGGTGTCCCCTCCTCAACGCCCCGCTCTTTGCGCTAAAGTTTTTATTGTTTAAAAAGTAGAGTTGTAAGAATGAGTCAAATTTTACCGTAAAGATCGGGGTGTTGGGGAGGAGACAGCCCCTTTCATATACGGAATAATTTCTGTTCGTTTTAAACTTTAATGTCGCTCCTTACTTTTAGTTAAAAAATACTTTTAATTTAATTTTCCCTTAGACCTACGGGAGAAAATTCAAAACAGAATCATCAGAATTTTCAGACGTCTTTAAACACATTTAGGTTTGTGTTTTTCACTAGTTTTCCAACGCCCTTTTCCCCACAGATAGTTTTAGAGAGTGGGATTAAAGAGGCACTCGCCCGGGGTTCAGAAATTCAAGGGGGTGCAAATTTGAAATGAATAATCTAATTTTTATAATCATTTTTAAGTTTTTTAAATTTTATTTTTATTAAAATAAAGAAGAGGTCGGTGTTGGCAGTAAGTTACTCACTTACTGTAACACTTATACAATAATACTTAATACTTACAGTAAGTATAAGCAAATTGAGGAGGTCATAACCGCCACTGCTTTCCCCAGAAGGATAGTCTCCTATCCGGATGTGGACCCATCCTGCCACCCTCCCAATAAAAATACTGGAGCCACTTCCCTGATTTTCGTATATACTGAACTCAATTTTGTAATTAGTTAAAGATCGCACATGTTTTAGGAAACACTTAACCTTTTTTTCTTGTCCTATACGTATATCCTTAAGTTGATAGCTTGTGTTAGTCAATTTTAAAAATAAGAAATTTTGCGTTTTAGAATCAGTGTAAAAAAAAAAAAAAAATCAGGATAAAGTTAGCTTCTCTATGTATTTTAATCAATACTTCGTTTAAAAATTTTTCTGGTTTCTTTGACGAAGGTTGCCCTTTGCTCACAGTACTGCGAATCGTCATATCCAGGACACTATTATTTTTCAGAGAGGTTGACGCCCGTCCCTCTTCAATCCTAATATTTTTATTTTCAATTTTAATAACAGTGCTTCTAGAACGTTAATGCACCCCAAAAGAATACCCCTTAATACATGGCTTGGGGAAGAAGTTTTGAGCTAATTAAAGTATATTTTAGGGTTATTTATTTGACGGTTTCAAAAATTAATTTATTTAACGGTTATTTATTTAACGGTTGATCATAAATAAGAATCGTTGGGTGGACAAACTGAAGTGGGGATGAACAGTCAAAAAGAAGGTAAAATTCTAGTCCATTGACTTCTTGCTATCTTGGAAAGTTGTTGGGCTAGAGAATTGAAACTTTCAGGGATGTGTTTCACTATTAATTGGGAAGTTTCACTATCGCAGCACTATTGACATCAGAGCTGACGATGGCTTATCAATTCAGGTAATCTCCAATGGCCTTCCAAGCACATCCAACGGCAGTGTAAAGCAGAAGCATAAGCTTTGCTCCTTCGTCGTGCTAAGTAGAGCTGTCATCCAACTTGTGTCCTGGCTCAAGAACAAATAAGTGAGTAATTTACCAAATGTCTTTTTCCCTCCTCTATAGAACAAAATAATGATCCGAGTCCGTTCATGGTTCAAGCTATGAGCCACATGAACCCTCTAATAGGGTTAAAGATATTAGCCTGCGAAATGTCCACGTCAATCCGTCGTTGAACTGACATGCTTTCTAATTTAGAATGTTGGAAGCCTGTAGAAAATTTTCGAGAGTAGAATAATAAAAATATGGTTTGTGTATCGTTATTGATCTATCGATTCAAAGACAGCGGATACAAAACGGAAAAATTAAATTTGTATAGACACCTGCACCTCATTACTGCTTAGGTGTGGTAAGTTGTAGAAGCCCATGAATAATATCGTCCAGCTAGTAGAACTCAAAAATCTATTCCAGATGACTATTAAGGACAAAAATGAAGAACAGCAAAAGACATCTGCTCTTCCCAAAATTAAATAAAAAGCTAGTTGTTTTTAACTGATAGTAAGGAGTGACATTAAAACTTTAAAAGAACAGAAATCATTACGTATTTGAAAGGGGCTATCCGCTCCTCAACGCCCCGCTCTTTACGCTAAAGTTCTTTATTGTTTTAAAAGTGGAGTTGTGAGAAAGAGTAAAACTTCCTTCAAAATTTGATTTTCTTTTTAAGATTTAAAAACTAAAAATTCACCAGCCACCAAACCCCTCCCCTAAATTTTGAGAAACACATGTTGTCCCCCCTACATTTTTGTGAGTTGTCGGCCCTGTTTGAGATTCTTTTTCACCTTTGAATACGTCAATGGTGCTCTGCATTTGGCTTTTTTTGCTAACTTTATTCTCAACAGGCTACAGCTTTGACAAATGTCTCTGTTTCGGATGGTGAGATTTAAAAAGTACACGGGAAACAAGTATTAGAGGGTCCACAGAAAGTGTGGTCTGTGAAAAAAATTCAACGTCGTATATATTGGGAGGAAAGACCAGGAAAATTTTGTACCCAGAAATTGACTAACATTCCGCTTACAATTAAAAGAACAAGAAGATTTTCACTGACCCTATCTAAAATTCAACATAAATTTAAGCAATACTAAGGCGCTCAAGACTTTGATTGAAATCAGTTAATGAATTTTTTAAGTCAATAGACCGGTAACGTTCAGTGGTCCGGAAATTATTGTATTTTTTACTGTGTAAATATAGTTTGTGTTAACTATAATACTTAGTATTTCTGCTGAAGATGAAGACCGACTGTGTCTTCGAAATATTCAGAACCTTTGCATTTGCTTTTTCACTATCTAATAAAAGACTTACCCCTCTTGAAACTCTTATTCGTTTCGCCGCTGGCTGGTCTTTTTATCTTTTGTGGGATTCAGTTTACGCGTGATATTTTGCATGGTTTAACTCTGGTTTATCTTAGCAATAGTTTTTATAGAGTCAATTTTCAAGCAGAGTCAATTTAGGAGATCCAGATGATGTCAAAGCGTTCTTGTTTTGTATGATGTCAAAGCGTTCTTGATGATGTCAAAGCGTTCATACTCCACTCTTGTGGAGTATGATTCCCGATAGCATGTGCGTGATAGGGGGGAGGGAAGGCCTTTTGTGGGCTATGTATGTTATAAATATTGTTAAATATTCTTTTGTGAAGTGTCTCTTTACTTTTTAAAGTAAAGCTCTTAACTCGAATGGTTCACAAACTTACTGAAAATTGTGAAACTGAATTGGGATTAATCGAATAACCCTCGTTTGAATCAAGAAATTACGAGTCATCACCACGGGGCATTTGCTAGGGTCTATCAGGCTGACATGTTTTAGATCATGCAGATAAGAGACTGTCCAAATAGAATTTGCAATAAAGGGTGGGGGTGGTGAGTAATAAATGCATCTTTACTTTAATAAAGAATGCCTTAAGCCTCTTGACAATATTAAGAGCTGGCAAAAAAAGTGAGTGTTAATACTATGAGGCATTAAACAAACTAGCAATTAATGGAGATGGACCTACAATGATGTGGGCTACAGGACAATCGGGGTGACATGTGATAAATTGACATATTAATCAGCAAAGGTTATGGCATCACTGCTCGGACTGTCCATTCCCGTCTCCCAAAGCTACTGGATGGCAGCAATAAGAAAACGGGGCTATAGGAATGAGAAGCAAAAGTGGCATAAAAAGCTGAGATACAAAGAAACTAAGCAAGTGATTCCGAAGATAAACCCCACACTGACTCAACATCATTCACAACTTGGCTAATAGGTTTTAAATGCGAATGGTTGGCGAAATCATGTAGAAATTAGGATTGTTATGCATAGTCTCACAATAATAGGATGAGTGCATTGATTAGTTTGTCTTGGAAATTGAAGGACCAAGGCATCTGATAGGAAAATGTCCTACTGGGATGAGGCAAGGATTGGGATATTTTAAAAACTAGGTATTTAGCTGGAGGATATAGTTAGTGCAAGTAGTCTCCTCCCAACCAATTAGGCTTCTTCGGGTGTGAAAGCAATGGGCCTCTGCAACCTGAGTCTCAACTCAGTTTTTTAAGCCTGTGTAAAATAATAGGAATGCCGATAAAATATTAAAACGAGTTAAATATTGAAAATATGAAATAAAGTACTTAAATCTATTTTAGCAGGAAGCTAGTCAAATTATATTGTAAGAATAGTTGTGCAGTACTACATTCTTAAAGCGTTTTGTTTGCTGTCTTTGGAGAAATTAATATTTCATTTTAAGAAGTTCCTTAATGAAAGTATAAAGTTAGGCTCAGTCGATAGTATTTTAAAGCAAAAAAAAAATCTAAACTTGGGTAATGAACAGTTCAAGGTTTGTTTTAGCATAAGCTTCGAATCGAATAACTTTGGAATATCGTTTTTTTTATAATAGCGTGTTTAAAAAAAAATCTATGTGCGGATGATACTGCGTAATTGATTAGGCAAAATAGTTGGTCAGTCGATAAATACTCTAAATCTATGAGACAGATATTCTCTTTCGTGTCAAATAAACCATCTTAATGTCAAAGTGGTACAGGATCGAAAGACGATGGAGATAATTTTAGAGGAATAGCCCATGAAATCATGATCTTTCATTTTATTAGAAAAAAGGCGAATTTTCTAGCTCAAAGAAAATATATGACTGGATACTTCAACCATAAATATCAAATGTTATATAAAATGGTCATCAGTTTTGCTTTGCAAAATGGCTACCAGGTTTGCCAGATTGCAATTATCAATATGAATAGAAATACTTCGAATAATATTTGTCTTTATCTTACAACTCTACCCAGAATCCAATTTGCCTTGGCTTTAGGTTGCAAAAATTTTGGTAATTGTATTGAAGTAGTTAGGGGGAAAGGCGAGCAGGGGGCGTTTCCCCTCTCCTAAAGTTTTGACCTCCCCTCTAGATTTAGAAAAGTATCTTTTTATGATAGTCTCTTTCGAAAATGTTTTCATTGAATATATTTGAAAAAAAAACAGAATTGCCCCCACTCCCCTGGGTTTTCTAAATACACATTTTGCTCCTCCCCTTCTACATCTAGGTAAATGAATGGATACCATTGTACATGATTTCGTTTACTTAAGTAATTGATATGGCCTTCTCCGATTATATATAATCTAAGTAAAAGCAATGTTATCCTGTTACCAACAGTAATAGTTCACAGTTTAATAAATACAATCTTAGTAATCTTGAAAAGTGGTTTATTGTAATCAAAATTGGAGCCAATTTTCTCAATTCATGTGAAATTTGACAGCAAAAAAAAACAAAAATAAGATAAAAAAATTGACCCATAAAGGTACTATTTAGTACTTAAAAGTAGGCTACTATATAAAGGTAGCTTATAGCACTATAAATGTTAATATGAACTAAAATACTGATCTGTTTCTGTTGATGCTAGAATTATGCAGGTTAATCTTTGTTTTGACAAGATTTTGGACGAAACTAAATTTCTATTGAGGGGAACAAACTAGGGTATGGGGGGGCAATACTGAGTTCTGGGAGGTGCAGCTGCTCCCCTTCCCAATGGAAAATCATGCCCCTAATTGTAATTAAAACAGTATACTTAAATAATTGCCTGTGTCAGTAACTTTCAGTCAATTACTAATCTTCTGCTCTGAAAACAATCATTTAACGTTTTGCAACAGGCGCCTGAAGCAAAGCTAGTATAACTCGACGTACAGTCAATAGTTTTAGTTAAAATAGTTATAAGGTATGGGCGTAGCCTCGATAAGTCTACCCTGTTTTCTCTCACAGGGAGGGGGGTTCAGTTTGAAACTTTCCGAAAAAATTCTGGGGGAGGGAGGGGTACAAAGGCATCAAATTTTGTGCTGGGGAAAAAGGGTGAACTGTTTATCTCCAATCTTCACATATGAGCATACGTTAATTTTTTCCCTTTTTATTCTTATTGTCTGGCAGAATCTGCTGTTAGCTGAATAATTATTGGATAATTATCTTAAACAATTAAAATCCATAAAGACTATTGTAGTAATACCTTTTTTTTAGTAGGATCCCTACAGAAGTCAATGATCCTTGTGTGGCTAGAAAAGTTTTCAGGTAGAACATTAACTCTCAGGTTAAAAAAAAATTGATTTAAACATTCCTTCCAATTTTTATAGAATTAAATATGTTCCTCTGTAGATTGTTAAAGTGGATTTAAGTCTGAAATTAAATAAAAAACAAGTTTTTACAACTGAAAGTAAGGAGCGACATTAAAACTTAAAACGAAAAGAAATTACTTCGTATATGAAAGGGGCTGCTTCCTCATCAACGCCCCACTCTTTACGCTAAAGTTTGACTCTTTCTCTCAACTCTTCTTTTTAAAACATTAAAAAACTTTAGCGTAAAGAGCGGGGCGCTGATGAGGAAGCAGCCCCTTTCATATACGAAGTAATTTCTTTTCGTTTTAAGTTTTAATGTCGCTCCTTACTTTTAGTTGAAAAAACAGTTTTTTTATTTAATTTCTGAAAGTTTTTGAATCAATGCATGTTTTGATCTTGGCTCTCCGCAGAGGAATAATTAAAACGAAATTTGCATATTTATTGTTTTTTGGCTAAATGGCTTTTTCATAATTTTGATCGAATGATTTTGAGAAAAAAAGATCGGGGGAGGAAGCCTAGTTGCCCTCCAATTTTTTGGTTTATTAAAAAGGCAACTGTAACTTTTAATTGTTTACGAATCTTTGTATTAGTAAAAGATATACGTAACTTATAAATTAGCTTACGTAAAGAACTTTATATTCTCATGTTTTTATTACATATATGAGATGGTTCGCCCCCTCGTCAGTACCTCTCTCTTTACACTAAATCTTAAATTTTGTTACAATTCATTAAGAATTACCCCTGAATCGCAAAAGCCGTAGAATAAATAGTTGACATTACTAAAAATACTTTAGCGTAAAGAGCGAGGTATTAGGAGGAGGTGAGCCCCTCATATGGGTAATAATTTCTGTTCGTTCTAAGTTTTAATGCTGCTCCTTACTTCCAGCTGAAAAATCTTTTTCTTATTTATTTTTTCATTGGTTTTGTTTTTAAATAATGCTAGTAAGTCCTGCGCTCCCTTCATGGAAATTTTCTTTCCCCATGAAGAATTCTTCGATGGAAAGTTCCCCCAGCATATCCCCCTCTTCTCAACCCCTCCCCCAACCAAAAAATCCTCCTGAAAACGCCTGTACACTTCCCAATAACCATTATAACTCCCACGGCAATAACCGTGAGCCCCTCCCACGGGGACTGTGGGGGAGTAAGTCGTCCCCAAGGACATAGTTATAAGGTTTTTCGACTACGCTGAATAAAATGGCTATCTCAGAATTTTGATCCGTTGACTTTGGGAAAATAATTAGCGATGGAGGTGTCCTAGGTGCCCTCCAATTTTTTCGGTCACTTAAAAAGGGCACTAGAACTTTTCATTTCCGTTAGAATGAGCCCTCTCGCAACATTTTAGGACAACTGGGTCGATACGATCACACCTGGGGAAAAAAACAAACAAATAAACACGCATCCGTGATCTGCCTTCTGGCAAAAAATACAAAATCCCACATTTTTGTAGATAGGAGCTTGAAACTTCTACAGCATGGTTTTCTGATAAGCTGAATCTGATGGTGTAATTTTCGTTAAGATTCTGTGACTTTTAGGGGGTTTTTCCCCCCTATTTTCTAAAATAACGCAAAATTTCTCAGGCTCGTCACTTTTGATGGGTAAGACTAAACTTGATTAAACTTATATATTTAAAATCAGCATTAAAATGCAATTCTTTTGATGTAGCTATTGGTATCAAAATTCTACTTTTTTTGAGTTTTGGTTGCTATTGAGCCGGGTCACTCCTTACCACAGTTCGTTACCACGAACTGTTTGACTGTAAATCACTGTCTTGCAAAAAATGATTGTAAGATCCAAATCAGAGATATACATGCCATGAAACAGATGGAACGTAAACGTTGGAGGGGGAAAATGGCTGTCAGTGCAATAATCATTTTGAGATTAAAAAATGGATGGTCTTTTTATATTTGCAAAGAAATCAAACTTTTTTCGGTTGAGGGTCTGCTACTTCCTAATATTAAATTTAAAGAAAAGGTTGATAGAGAATGTCTATTATGAGGGAGAAATTGGGCCTTAACGACTTTTTAACTTCTAACCTTTTCCCTTTTTCACCTTAGATTTGATGTGTTTTTACCTTTGAGCCTAAAATGGAATACAAGATAACCACAACGCTCTATGGCCATTATTTTTCTATTTGGTTGATTGTGTTTGACTCTACTGTTTGACCTATGTAATTCGTTGTTTGACCTATGTTTGATTTCGATTGTCGTTTGACTTATGTGAGTGGGTATGGTCATGAAATTGTTCAAGGGCTTACCTGTCAAAACTACTAAAGCAGGAATACGGTCTTTTTGCACTGAATAATTACATTCAATACATGTTGCAGTGTAGTTTAAACAGTTAACATGTACAAGAAAGAGATTTCCTAGAGATTAAACATCACCATTTGATATTATTGTTATTTTATTAGAGATAACAAGCTGAGTTAGGCTATATTGGTTTCTTTGTTTTAGTATTTGCATTATGTTTCATAGAAGACGACTATTAGTTTTACAGCTAAAATATTTGCTTATATAATATTTTACTCACTGTTTACAGAAAATTCCTCATGAACTTCTTATATTTTGTATGATGGGAAAGTAGTGTAGTTTATATTCCCATCTACTACATATACTTCCATACATCTACTACATGTACCATCTACTTTCCATTTACTACATTTAGTCTACCTTTCATTATTGATTTATATGTGTGCGATGCAATCTTAAGCTAATAGACCAAATGTTATGAATTTTTGAACATGCATTCCACACCATATACAACTGTACTTAACACCATGTTAAAATATGCATTCTGGTGACTTTTATTCTTTTGTCCGTTTTTTAAACGAAACGGGCAAAAGGAGAATTTAAGTAAGGCATTTTGTATTTGAATTCCTTCTGTAGGCACCATCACATTTTTTCTACTTTTCACGGTTTTCGTTCATTGTCATCATTTTGTTTCAGAACAGAGATTTAGTCACCAGGTAATGCCTAATTTTCTTCTTTCTCTTCCCAAAATTAGGAACCCTTATTCAACGTTGGGAGAGGAAGCTAGGGAGGGAAACAAAGAGCCTATCTTGTGGGGTAAGGGAAGAGGACCCTTTTTTGGTATTTTTTGGCACATGATTTCTATTTAACATAGTTGTCATTCAGCTTCGCCTTTCTTTTCAGCACAGCGATCCTCCACACACCCAATATGCAAAGGTCTTGAAAGGCATAATTTAAGACCAAAAGCACAAATAACTAAAGACCGAAAAACCAAAGATAATCAACATCAAAAACTCTGAAGACTCGCGTGAACAGCAATGAGAAGCGCCAATAAATAGACGTAGTCAATTTTTTCGAAGATGTAAATCAAAGATCCTAAGAACAAAAATAAGATATAGCAAAGTCAAACTTTGATTTGAATTTTTAAATGTAGTTAATTTAAGTTTAAATTTACTATAATTAAGCCTCAATTATAATAATTAAATTAAAATTTTCATTTAATATAAGTTATAATTTACAAATAATTTTAAATTTAGCTTATAATTGATAAATTTTGATTATAAAATTAAAAATTTTAATAATTCTTAATTGTCATTATTATAATTATAAATTGTTATTACAAAATTATGTTTTAATTTTATTTAATTTAAAATATTTAAAAAATTAAAATTATTATTAACAAAATTTTATAAATTAAGTTTAAGTCAAAATAAGCCCTAATTCTAAAACTTAAGCATGTTTCTCTAGCAACTGACTTGAAAAAAAAAATAAAGAGTGGAATTACAGGATTAATTAACGGACGAGTATATTGTTACTGGTTGTTTTACAGCTTATTCCCCACTTAATAAGAATTAGTCCTTTAGCAGTCTAGAAAATGGCGTGAAGCTCAGCCAAACGTCAAATAAAATGTCTGAAATTGTTGCATGATTTTAACTGTCTTAAAATTTCAAACAGGAAAACCAATCAAGTGGAAGTTGATGAACCTTGTGGTTCATTTTACTGGCACAAAATTTCCCACAAAAAAAAAAACATTATAGCGGAATTATTGGCTTCCGTTTCCGGCATCTACTAAAGGAATAATATCATTGGCTTGCTAAAATACGTCACAGTCCAATGAAATTAAAGCACATTTCTTACCACGGAACTAAAGGAAAGTAGTATCCCTTTTCCTCTTTGGCTTAAGGCCGAACTGATTCAAAGACAAACATAACTTACCTGTAGCATCTTGTCAAAGCCGTTATTTGCTTCGTTGATAGCCACAATTCCTGGATGACTTTTGTGTAACAGGCTCCCATTAATATTAATGGCAGAACAAACATTATAAGCAGTTGATATATTGCCAACATTAGCTTTGCATCGAATATGGGTGCTGATATCCTATCTTCTAAATGCAAATCTTCCAAAAGTTCATGTTTCCCAAGGTATTTGTATATATTCACAATGTAGACAAGGTCATATACCCCAGGGGGTAGATATTGGCCTATTAATGAGAGGTTTGTTGATGAGGTGTCTACTACTAACCGGTTGTGTTTTTCATAGTCCATGCAAGTGTAAACTTCTAGCGTTCTGTTGGATTTGTCCCTATATTCATACGAATAAATATCCTGAAATTAAGAATCATTTTTGAAATCGTTTAAACACATTTTAGAAGAAAAAATGGAAGAGAAAAAAAAAACTGATCTAAGGGTGAAGAAGTAAAGGGATAAAACAAAGTTTTCAGCCATGTTCATTTCAACTCTGTCTAAAACCGATTTTTCAACCAAATTAATCTTGATTAACTTAAAATCAAATTTTCAACCCCACTCGATTTAGATCCAAATGTTCAACCGATTTCGGCTCAACTCAGTTTCGGACGAAATTTTCAACTGAACTCAGCGTACTTTAACTTATAACAAAAAGGCCAACCAATTCCAGCTTAACTTAGCTTAAAACGAAATTTTCTACCAAACTCAGCGTAATTTAACAGCGTACTTTGTACCCGCTCTACGGTTGGCACGACCCCCCAGAGCCCTTGGGCAAGTGTTGTAATTTATGCCCTCGGGGTATATAAGGTTTTTATGGAATTGCTGGTCGTATAAACTTCAGCTGGGGCTCATTTAATTTGAAATCAGAAGTTATAGTGCCATTCTTAAGAGCCAAAAGTGATTCGAGAGTGACCAGCCCCGCCCCTTCCCCTTCACGTCCATCATTTTCCCCAACACATCCAATCAAATTTCCAGATGGAACTGTTGTTCAGCGTAGTTGAAGGATCTGAACATTACGCCTTTGAGTATGATAACCACCCCAAAGCCCTAAGGACAAGGATTGTAAGGCATGCCCTGGGGGCACACAAGATCTTAATAGAAAGGGTGACCGTATATACTTCAGAGGGGTCTCATTGGAAAGGTACTCAGATGTTTTAGTGCCCTTTTTAAGAATCAAAGAATCAGAGGGTGGCTACTGAAATGAACTGAAATGCCAACCAATTTCAGCTGCGTTCAGCTTAGGACCAAACTTCTCAACCAATTTCATTTTAAATCAAGTACGCACCAGCTGTGCTACGTGTGACCTACATGTGACACGTGTCAGCTACGTGTCAACGCCAACTGTCTAGAGAATATTACAAACCACAACCAATTGAGTCTATCGAAAGAAGTTAAGCGCTTATTTGTCACGATTAATTTCAAAGTTCGCCTTTCTAGTCTCATATAAAGAGACAAAACCTTCACTTCCGAAGTAATTTTAAAGTTTTTGAGATAAGTAATTTACTTCAAAATCTCGAAGTGCCAAATTTGATTTCCAGGATGTGTCTCTAAGGAAAAACAATTGTAGGTTTTTTCTCTGTTTCAGATTTCCTTCAACTGCTGAAAGAGGTAGAAAAACCATCTAATAAAACTGCTTATTTCATAAGATGTGATTGAATTACAAAAAACGATTTTTAAAGTTATGGATTTCAATTTTGTTCTACGTCAAGGTTTCACATCCGGTATTTTTTATTTCAGTCTGTGCCGAAACAGGTATTTTATAAATAAAAACACCATTTTATTTAAAAATACTATTCATCGTGAAATAAATGTATCCTTTTTAGGATTACATTATAAGTCGTCAAATATTAAATCACCTTGTTCTCCGCTAGAATGCCTGCAAAACATTTTCCACATAAAGCTTTCAAAATTAGGTATACAACTGCCTTTACTAGCCTATACAAGCCCAAAAATAGAAGGGGAACGTAAGAATGTTAAGGATGTAAAACGTTAAAATGCGAAATGTTAAGTTTATAATTTCTATTTATGTGTTACTCAAATTTATACAGGTACTTGTGTATTATAGCAAACCACATTGTTGTTTTTGAGCTTCAAAACCGAATTCTCTATGTGCACTCGGAGACAATTGGCTCATCCGGAGGGAGTTAAACTACTATACAGGTATATTTTAATTAATTACTTAATGTATAGAGTTGGTTAGGTGTTATATCGGAAAAAGTAATTTTTCCAACTGGAAGTAAGGAGCAATATGAAACTTAAAATGAACAGAAATTGTTACGTGTATGAGGGGGATTGCTACTTATCAACACTTCGCTCTTTACACAAAAGTTTTTTAGTACTTTAAGAAGAAAGCTTCTTATTGTTATGAATAAACAAGAGTAGTGTTTCAGGAGTCGTTCTTAAAGACTTGGGACAGAATTCAAACTTAAGTGTAAAGAGCGTGTTGAGGGCAAGCACTGCCACTCAGATATGTAATAATTTCTGTTCGTTTAAAGCTTTAATGTTGCTCCTTAGTTTTAGTTGAAAAACTTGTGTTTTTTAATTTTGTTTCTGATCGTTTTTAAATAATGCCAGGCAATCTGGATACACCTCCACGGAAAGATCCCTTCTCTACACGGATTTGTTCTCTGGACAAATCAATCCTAGTAAAAATTAACTATGAATAATACCCTTAACATCTCCACGCGTAAATTTAGTCGGCAAAGAAAAAGCAAGATATAAGAAGAATTTCCTATAAAAATTCTGGCAAGCTCCCCCATGATAAAATTTCCTCTGAAAAATTCCACCCTGGAATCTTCCCTCCCCATGGGAAATTATCCTCATGGAAAATCCCACCAGCAGAAAATTCCCCCTCCCCGCCCAAGAGACGTATGCACAGTTCCCGATAAAATATACTACGCGTAAACAATGCGGAAATCTTGTAACTTAAAGACCTTTCCCAAAGGCTGTGGGGGGCTTGTCATCTCCAAAGACATGATCATTCGTCTTTTCACCTATGCTGAACAAAATGGCTATCTCAAAATTTTGATCGGACGAATTTGAGAAAAAAAAGGCCTGGTGGGGGTCTAGTTTCCCTGCATTTTTTGGTCACTTGAAGAGAGCACCAGAACCTTTAATATTTGAGAATGAGGCATCTCTCTAGGACCACTGGGTCGATATGATCACCCCTGGCAAAAAATGCAAAATTCCACATTTTTGCAGATGGGAGCTTGAAATCTCTAAAATAGGATCCTCCAACACGCTGAATCTGATGGCGTGATTTAATTTATAATTTTATGACTTTTAGGGGGTATTTCCCCCTTTTCCAGACAAAAGGCAAATTTTCGTAGCTCATAACGTATGATGGGCAAGACTAAACTTGACGAAACTTATATATTTGAAATCAGCTTGATAAGGCAATTGGTATCAAAATTCCCTTTTTTTAGAGTTTCGATTACATTGACCCGGGTCGCTCCTTACTTACAGTTCATTACCACGAACTATATGATGTAAAATAATGTGCTTTGGGTGGTCTAATTTCTATAGTTCTCTGTTGTAGTTTCAATAATATGTTGCTAAAGTATTATATTTTCATCATATTTTATTATATTTCATTAGGATTAACCTAACTTCCCTTCTTGTGTATTGTCGCTGTAATAAATAAGTACCTTTCAACATAATTTACCTACTTTTGACCCACCTTAATTTCAGTTGATTTCCTGAATAAATTTCGAAGAGTTTTCTCCTCGAAATTGCATGAAAATTAACTCAAATTTGGCAGCTCTATGCGACATGAGTTATATCATTTCACTAAGATGTAGGGGAAAAGTGTTCTTTTTAAATCAAGTTCTTTTTAAATCAAGGGTGGTCCAGTTCCGTATCCAGAATTTTTTGGGAGGGGCCTTATAAAAAAATTTTTGTTGGGTGGGGAGGGGTTACAAAAAACCTTTAAAAAGCGCATCAAGAATTTGTTTATATTAATTTTTTTAGGTTTTACAAGTCAGACAAACATTTTTTTCCCAAAAAACCTGCAGGAAAAAGCCTTGTGATGGTAATTTGGTTTTCTTATGTTTTATTTTATCAATGGAAATACCAAAAAGACTATTTTCAGCTGAAAGTGCCAAAAAAGGTACTTTTGAAAATCTAGGTAGGGTCGAGTATCTCGGGGAAACAACCCACCCCCTCCTGTTGACACTTCTGTACGATTTAATCTTAGAAATGGTCCCCTTCCCATTCCTGAATCAGTATCCTGCTAGACTGAGGTCTAAAGAATCATGATTATGAAAATTTTGATCTCAAAATAAGGAATTTTGTTTCAGGGGTTATTATTATATCTTTAAACGAGAAGATGAGTTGTTTCCCTTGACACGTCATCCCATTCAACCAAGGTACCAGATAAATAGCGAAATGCTAAAAAGTATAGACTCAAAATTTATGTTCTGTGGAGAAGTTTTCCGGTTAACAATTATTCAAAAGTCTTAGGTCATTCTGAAGTTACAGTCCTTTCACCAGGAGTAGTGGGGGTTATTTAATCTCCAGAGGCACAGTTACTGAGCCTTTCTACTATGCTGAGAAAAACGGCTATACAATTTTTTCATTGGACGGCTTTGGGGAAAAGAGGGGCGTTGGAGGGGGCATTTGCCATCCCAATAATTTGACTTTTTTTTATCTCCATATTACCAAAATTTCAAAGCTTTAACTTAGCTCATTTCATTACCAACTAATAATTTACTTTTTTGGCACCAATGGAAAATTAGGCTAGATTTTTTAGTGAGATTTTAGACTTGGTTAGATTTTTAGTGAGTCGGGATCAGCCTCGTTTGACAAAGAATCAGTTAGTAATTAAAACAAGACCATCATTGCTATGATTCAGGCCTTAGCTTAAATTGTACAACCTGGCCTCTCTTATTTTTGCACTGGGTCAATTTAATTAAACCGGATAATTTAAAACTCGATCGCCTTTGCTATAGTCCAGGCCTTATCTCATTTTTTTACAACTTAGCCTCTCTTTTTTTGCACCGGGTTAATTTAATTAAACTGAGTTAATTTTATTTTCGCACCAAGTTAATTTAATTAAACCTGGTAATTTAAAATTAGATCCTCTTTGGTATGATCCAAGCCTTAGCTCTTTTTTTATTAAATATTGCCTCTTTTATTTTTCCACAAAGGTTAATTTAATTGAACCAGGTTAATTTTACTTCTGCACTGGATTAACTTAATCAAACCGGGTAATTTAAAACTAGATCCTCTTGATCCAGGTCTTAGCTCATTTTTGTACAGCTTGGCCTCTCTTATTTTGCACCGGGTTTATTTAATTAAACTGGGTTAATTTTATTTTTGAACCAGGTTAATTTAATTAAACCGGGTAACTTAAAAATAATCCTCTTCTCTGTGATCCAGGCCTTGGCTCATTTTTATACAACTTGGCCTTTCTTATTTTTGCACCGGGTTAATACTTTGCTCGTTTCCATACTGAGCCAGAATCTTTGCTATGATCCAGGTCTTAGGTCACTTTTGTACAACATGACCTCTCTTATTTTTGCACCGGGTCAATACTTTGCTCGTTTCCCTGCTGAACCAGAGCTAAAGATGTTTTTTTGAATTTCATAATATTATTGAGGGAGATGACCACCTCAAAACTTTGATTCAATACCATAGGGCATTACAGGGGATATCAGGTGATGAAATGAGTGCTGTTGGAAGGGACAAACTGGCCCAATACTGAAGTACAAAAATGTGGAAGCCTTATCAAAAGTTATAAAACTTAATTGTTTTTTAGCTTAAGAATTGCCTAAGAAAACTGCTTTATCAAGATGAAAGGACATGTGGGGGGGGGGGGTTAATTTCAACTCATTATGTTCAAATAAAATTCTTATTTTAACTTTAATTTGCCATCTTTGAACAAACTTTATCTAGACATTACATCTTAGAAAATTAAGTAATCCTTATTCTTGAAAAACAATGAAAGAATAAAAAGATTGCTGATTTTCAAAGGATTACTTAATTAGAGTAAAAAGACCCCTCGAAGAACACATTAGAATAGGCATTTGTGCCCGAACATAAAAAACAACGGTTTCCGGGCAAAAAAGTTATGGTAATGGGTTTGGCTTTGTATTAATTAATTTCTATAAACAAGACCCTAAAAAACGAATATAACTTTTAAGGAGAAAATGATCCGCGATCTGATTCTTTTAAATTAAAGAAACGGCAATTTTAATCAGCTAAGAATTCTTACCCTGATGAAAACAGCAGGTCCAGCTAACAGTAACGAAAATCCCCACACTATAAATAATGCAAATCGACAATTTCTTCGTGTGCAATATGTTCTAGACCTTATGGGATGTACAATTACGATATACCTGGAATAAAAATAATAACGTCTTGAATAACACCTTGTGCAATATGTTCTAGAATTTTTGGGATGTACAATTACGACATAATGTGGAATAAAATAATAGCATCTTGAATAACGTCTTGTGTAATATGTTCTAGACCATGTGGTATGTAAAATTACGGGATAACTGGAATAAAAAATATTAACTTCTTGAATAACGACTTGTGCGATATGTTTTAGACCTTATGGGATGCAAAATTACGATATTTGGAATAAATAATAATATTGTCTTGAATAAAGTCCTGTGCAATATGTTCTAGAGCTTATGGGATTCACAGTTACGATACATCTGCAATAAAAATAATTACGTTTTTAATTGCGTCTTGTGCAATATGTTCTAGAACTTATGGGATGTACAATTACGATATACCTGGAATAAAAAATTATAACAAATTGACGGTATTCTTACCAGTTACTACTCCCAGATTGTTCATGGGACAGTTCATGAAAACGAACTGTAAGTAATGCACGATTCGAGCTAGTAACAACTGACAATTCTAGAGATGGAGTTTAGATAATGCGTCGAAAGAACCCATTTTCATAGCAATTCTGAACAGGTAAATTCTGTTAAATTTAAAGTTACCTTAGAAATGTCACTCTCAATATGCCAGGTATCATTGATAAAAATGACATCATCAAATTAGGCATATCAGAAAAACTTCCTGCAGGGTTACTAAGTCCCTACCTGTCATAATACAAAATTTTGTAATTTGTCGAAAATAAAATTTGTTCGTATTTCATTGCTTGTTTGTGTTTTTGTTTGTTTTTTCCTAGGGATGATTGTAAAACCCAATGGCCCTGAAAATAAGGAAAAGGCTAGTTCGAACAAAATTTGAAGATTCTAGTGCCCTTTTTTAGGAAAAAATTATTCCGCCACAGGAAAGTGGTATTTTCTGACATTTTTTGACACTGAATAACGATTTGAATATTAATTTTATATTACAATAATCCTAACAACGTATAATTTTATCAATAATATTAAACTCTTACAATTATATTAATTACTAGGTGTTGGGGTGGCGCTAACAATCCACCGGCTGTTGATACACTGAACAGACTTTACGTTTACAAGGTAACTCATATTTTTTAGCAAAAATATAATTATATAGTCGGCTCTTGCTAACTCGAAATTTACTGGACCACGATTTTTCTTCGGGTTACGCTTAGTTCGAC
This sequence comes from Artemia franciscana, assembly GCF_032884065.1. Lineage (NCBI taxonomy): Eukaryota > Metazoa > Arthropoda > Branchiopoda > Anostraca > Artemiidae > Artemia > Artemia franciscana. The sequence goes on along the minus strand of NC_088879.1, from coordinate 35,138,023 downwards.
TTACCCATAGTTCGAGTTATAGAGGTCATTATACACAATATTCAACTTATAAAAGTAACAAGTTATAGAGGTAAGCCCAATGAAAATTTGAGTTATAGAGGTACAAAATCGTTGAATTTACTCCATATAGCCACTAAAAGTTAAGAATAACTATTAGTGTATTATAGAATTGACAAATCAAGACTTGACTTTCAAAATACCAAGACTTGATTTTCAAATACAATTAATAAATTTAGTTTCCTAGGAAACGACACCTGAACATTAACCGAATCTGATACAAAAATATGTTAAACAAAATTAAATATATATCAAAGTTTACACGTTGCAAGCTGCATTCCAGGGTTTCGACTTCGTTGAAAAAAACCTCGAGATACAGAGGTAAACTTTGACTTTTGGAGGTAAAATGAAAATAAACGGCGAATTATATACTGAATTTGGGGTTTTAGAGTTAATTTTCGGGTCATTTTGACATACAGAGGTAAAATACAACCACAAAATTATTTCGAGTTATGGGTTTTGTTCGAGTTATGATTTATGGAGTTATGTCTGGTTTTTCTTAAGACTATCTGTCTTGGCCTTGTCTCCAATTGGAAATGGCTTGGTGACAACTTGATATGAATTAAAATCGGGTTGCCATCAACTCATGGCTAGTTGGAGAAAAGGCCAAGACAGTTAGTCTTGAGTGAGACGCAAAGCTGGTATAAGCCTTTTTCAGGGTTGTATAAAAATGACTTGATTTTTTTAGACAGGTTTTTCCGATGGGATTAAAAATAATTCCAAGATTTCGATTTATAGAGAGTCGACTGAAATTATGAATATGCAGTTTAGTTATATTAGATTAAGTACAATATGTCAATTAAAAACAAACGGCTCTTTGGCGGTTGTAAATAACTTTTATAATCATCCCCAGCTGACTTTCTGAAAGTTCTCTCGAATGCGTGAAAAGCCAAATCATATGTCAAATAACTTCTTTTTTTATTTTGATGTGTGCCTAAATACAGTCTAAAACTAATTTTATTTTTGCGATCTGTTGCTCTATTTTTAAATTTTTTTCCATTTATCTCCTTGAATGTCACTCGAATAAACTAAATCTAGTTTGTACTTTTAAGCCGTTCACTCAGAACGGGGACAGCAATTGCATATTTTCAAAGAACGACTATAACTTAGCGGAGTATTCAGTTACAATACAAACCCTGCATTTGTTGTGAAGGCTGGAAATCTAATTTGTATTTTATATATACCGGACGAAAGTTACATTTTCCAGATCTGCAATACTGCGTTTCATAAATATCTGTTTATATGTGGTTTTTGCTTTGCCGCAATAATTTCCTGTAAATAGAATTCATTTTGTTTATTTTTTTTCTGAACAAAAAAGGTTTCAAATTTTTAAGAATTCAAAAATAAAATGAGATCCTCTTTAATAATATGACACAGTTCAAAACGCGACCCTTAAAATTACTATGTTATATTAATCAGGTTAATTATTACTACTACTAATAACTCACCGGAGCACCAAGCCGCCTGAGGCTAACACAGCTACTCACACTCCTCCATCCTAATCTATTCAAAGCCTCCTTCTTTATACATTCCCAGAAAGTTCCCATTTCCCTTCAATCTTTCTGTACATCCTCCCAACCCAACCGCGAACGACCTGCTTTCCGTTTAGCCCTGGACGGTTGGCCAAAAAGGACAGTTTTCAACAATCTGTCATCCTTCATCCGCAGAAGGTTAATTATGAGCTACGTTAATACTTGGTTGAAACTTTGTATTTATTTATTGCTCAAGTGAACCTACCTGAAATAAACATTTTAGTATTTTTTTTGTGTTTGTGCTGTTGCATTGGTGATTTCTCTTTTCATGATATAATTGTCCACAGGAAAAACAATCCGTATTCAGTTCTTTACCTCATGATTCTAATGATTGCCCTTGAGCTTTGTTGATGGTGATTGCTAATCGAACATTCCCTGTGTCGCCGTCGTCATTTATATATCCCCCTGTGCCCCCAGTGTCCCCTTTGTAGTTGTGTCCCTGCGTCCCGGTCGTCATTTATATTCCCTGTGTCCCGGTCGTCATTTGTGTCCCGGTGTCCCGGTCTGTATATACATTCATTTTTGAATTGGTCTTTTTTTTTGTTTTTAGTTTTTGCCCTTGAGCTTTGTTGGTGGTGATCGCTAATCGAACATTCCATGTGTCCCCGTCGTCATTTATATATCCCCCTGTGCCCCTTGGCGTCCCCGTTGTAGTTGTGTCCCTGTGTCCCGGTCTGTAATTTCTCTTTGAGTGTCTCGGTCGTCATTTATATTCCCTGTGTCCCGGTCGTCATTTGTGTCCTGGTGTCTCCGTCTGTAATTTCGTCAGTCGAAAAACATGACGTCAGACAACAAACAACTTCATGACGACATACAGCTCAATCCTTATAATGACGTCAGTCGACAAGCATGACGTCACTCGACAAACCCACAGACAAACAACTTATTTTGATATATATAGATTTGTTTTTAGCAGGTCAAATTAAAGGATGTATAAAACTAATTTAGGCAATACTACTTTTGTCAAAATTTTTGAAAGGGTAGTAGTGATGCCTCAACTGTTCCTGTGAGACCCATAGCCACTACTCCTTTCTTCCTTTAATGATTTAAGTTGAACGGCGATTCCCTCAGGGCAAGACGTAGGTCTATGTTACGTCACGAGGAATGTTGTCTAAGAGATGCAGGTGTCTGTTACATAATAGGAGGGTTAAATTTGGTTGTTATGTAGTAGGGTTTGGGGTGTTATATAATAAGACTTTTTAGAGACCGTTAGTCAAACGGGGAAGTTCTAGTTATAACTAAGGGTGACACACACGTGAGTGTTACTTAGTTTGGGATTTTGCTAGATTTATTGGTGGTGCAGTAATCTTACATGATTTGGTAATTTTTTTGGCAATGACATAACGACAGCGCATGCAAGGGTTTTACATTACAAAGCTAACAAAACAAGTATTGACCCGATAAGATGGTCATACTTACTGCCGCCGTTCACTCATGCCATTTAACCAGACACTTGGAAAACTATAGATTCTACGACTATCTTAGTTCTATGACGATCTACCTGAGTTCTGCCCCAGGAATGGCGCATGGACGGATAATAGATAGACATATCTATTCACGTAAATACATTCTGAGACCATACTGGCTATGCATGACGTATGAAAAAACATAATATCTCTGTTTCTTTCAAAACTGAACAAAAAGTTGAATATTTTTTCAACTCGGGAAAGGATAAAACGGACTCTATACTAGGCAGTGGTGTCTACAGAGCCCCGTGTTCATGTGGAAAATTTTACATTGGCAGGATCCATCAACAACTAGGAGAACGATTGCATGAACACAAAATTTCGATAAATAAGTCCCTGAGATTTGAAAATAAAAATTACAACTTTTATTCAGCTCTGGCCCAAAATATATGAGAAAATCCGGACCATTTAGTTCTTTTTGAAGAGGCAACTTTAATATCTACCGTAAATGGCCTACCGCAATCTTTTAAAGAGGCAATTGAGATAAAAAAAAAAAACATATAAATAGAAATTTGGCTATAAATAGAGACACGGGAGATATTTCCTTAAGCCGAATTTATAACAATTTAATATTAAAAGACTCTATGAATATTGTCGCCCAGTCTAATTGAAGACAACCTGTCCGCATATTTAATGAAAAACGAAATTGTAGACAGGCGAAATCTGTTGCAAGGCAAAGGATAATTATTCAATCTAATTGGTAACTTCTCTTTCATTGATTTCAAGTTGGTTTTTGTTGTTTGATTCAGTGTCTTTTTTCCTCTCGAACAGTTCACTTAAAAAGGTTAGATTTTGTTGTTGTTTCTTCTTTTTTTCTTTTTTTTCTTTTTCCTGTTTCTTATATTTTGAGCAATGAGGACGACTTGGCGGATGTCCTTGTCAAAATATTTGCTTGTTTTTCATATTTTGCTACTGGCTGACAAATTCCTCGTTTTTTACCTATTTGATTTTTGTCTTTTCATTTATTATTTCCTTTCTTGTTTTCTTATATCTATTAACAATAAACTGATATCATTTTCATACAATCCTAATAAGGGTTTATGCCAGGTTTGCCTCTCACTTAATCAGGCTATCTATCTTGGCTTTTTTTGCAATTAGCCATTGCTTGATGTCCACAACTACTTGATTTTAATTCAAGTGTATACACAAGAGTGTTAATCATTGGATATAAATCATATTTTTAAGAATAGCATATCTGGAAAATGTCTTAGCAATGATGAGGGGGTGCCAGAGAGCCAGCTATAGTGTGGCACGGCGGTGTGAAATGACATAGTTTATCACATTGGGATAGGTATGAAAAACATTAACCATTGGAATTAAATCATATTTTTAACAGGAAAATATCTGGAATAGAGCACTAGTCATAATGGGGAAGTGTGGTGGGAAATGGCATGGTGTATCATAGAGGTTTAGGCTATGAAAACATGAGCCAATGGATTTAAATCATATTTTTATTTAAAAAAAATCTAGAAAAAGCCCCAGGAACGTGCCTGGAACGTGATTGAAAGTGTAAGGTGTCAGTAATAGTGTAACACAGCGGTGTAAATTGAGATAGTGTATCACAGAGGGTTGGATCGTAGAAACATGAACCATCGGGCTTAATGCATGATTTTTAACGACAAAGTACCTGGAAGATGTCTTAGGAATGATGAGAGGGGTGTGAGAGGGTCAAGAGGAGGCAGTGATAGTTTGACTTGGTGGTGTGAATTGAGACCGTGTATTAAAGAGGGTTGGTTTGTGAAAACGTAGACCATTGGGTTTAATTCATGATTTTTAATGAGAAAATATCTGAAAAATGCCTTAGGGAAGATGAAGGTGATGCCAGAAGGGGATAAAGGGGGTAGCGATATTACGGCATGGTGAAATGAATTGAGAGGATGTATCACGGAGTGTTGAGTTGCAAAAACACGAACCGTTGGGTTTAATGCATGATTTTATCATTAAATATCTAAAAAATATTTTTGAAATAATGAGAGGGTGTTAAAGGGTGCCAAAGGCTCAGTGACAGTGTGACACAGCGGTGTCAATTGTGATGCTGCATCACGGAGGGTTGGCTTGTGAAAACATGATCCTTTGGGTTTAATGCATGATTTTTAAAGATAAAATATCTTAAAATGGCTAAGGAATTACGAGGGGAGTGTCATAGGGTGCTAGAAAGGGCAGTGATATTGTGACATGGTGGTGTAAATTGAGACAGTGTATCACGGAGTGTTAAGTTGTGAAAACCCGAACTTTTGGGTTTAATGAATGGTTCGATCATGAATCTAGAAAATGTCTTAGGAATGATGAATGGGGTGACAGAAGGGAGCGGTGATAGTGCTTCAGGGTGGCGTGAATTAGGATGGTGTATCACGGAGGGTTGGACTGCGAAAACATGAACAAATAGATTTAAAGCATGAATTCTAACAAGGAAATATTTGTAAATATAGGGGGACTGAAATTTAAGACTTAGACAAATAGAATGAATAATTTTCATTAGGATATGAAGTTATATGAAGTATTAGGAGTACCTTCTAATACTGCTTAAATTTATCTCTAGTAAAAACTCTCCCCCTCTGGCATTGCTTGCTATGGCGGGGTGACCATATATTTTCACGGTGGCGGGAATATGCATAGTGTTAAGCCAAAGAAACGTGGCATTTTCATTAAGAGCTCTCAGAAACAGCTCTTAATAAGTATTAAATGTATCTCTAGTAACAAGCCCCCTCCCCCTCTGCAATTGCTTGCTAGGAGGAGGGGACAGTCATACATTGTCACGGAGGCGGAATATGCATAGTCTTGGCTCAAAGAAACGTGGTATTTTCATTAAAAGCTTTCAGAAATAGCTTTTAATAGGACTTTAATTTACCTCTAATATCAATTTTTCCCTCTGAAATTGGTTGCTAGTGGTATGTATTGCTAATAGATAACAAACAGATATTGATCCAATAAGAGAGGCACAGTTACACCTGCCATTTACCCGTGCCGTTTAACCAAACACATGGAAAACTATAGGTTCTGTCACTATTTTAGCTCTATTACTATCTACCTTGGCTCTACTGCCCTAGGAATGAAGCATGAACGGATAATAGATATACATATCTATTAACAAATGAACTAACATCATTTTTATACAATCCTAATAAGGGGGGATTAATTCCAAGTTTGCCTCTCACTCAATTGGACTATCTGTCTTGGCTTTTTCTACAATTAGCCATGACTTGATGCCCACAACTGTTCCATTTTAATTCCAACTATAGGTACTTCTAAACTCAAAAGACTATAGGTTCTACGCTATCTTAACTCTATGACTGTCTACCTTGGTTTTACTGCCCCAAGAATGAAGCATGGATGGATAATAGATATAAAAATCTATTGAAAAATGAACTAACATCATTTTTATACAATCCTAATAAGGGAGTGGGGGGATTAATGCTAGATTTGCCTCTCGCTCAATTGGACTATCTGTCTCGGCTTTTTCTACAATTAGCTATGCCTTGATGTGGAGTGGAGTTATATAGCCTATGTCAGAGAGGAGTATCTGAAGTTGTGCAGCCAAGCTTTTGTTTCATCAAACCTAGTTTCTGCTTTCGAGTGGAAAGCTCCGTTCTAGCAGGCACCACTTTCAAATTGAAGATCGACTAAAATCTATAAGTGTTAAATATATGCGGCAGTTACCCGGCCCCACAGCCAATATATCTTCCTTGAGTGATAAATAGAAAAATTTACAGAAGCAAAAAAGCGGCATTTTCCCACGGGTCCGAAAGCGCTGCCGTGATTTCGCCTGGGTTTATCATTTGTTTTTTCGGACTTGGGATTGAGGTAGAGAAATGTTATCAGATGTACCTCTTAAACTTTAAAAGTTCATTGCTAAAGAAATTGGAGCTAATCCTTTGCTCCTTTCAAAGTGGTGACGTTTTAAAGTTGGCCTACGGCCAAAAAAAATCACCTTTTGAACTAAGACAGATAAAAAAAATTCGACGGCAATCGATAGCTCTTGATGAGCTGATCAAAGTATATGTCATCCATTTTTGGTACAAAAATTCCTTCATGAGATATACTAGTTTGAAAGTTTCAAGAGGTAGACAACTTCAGTAATAGGGTAAACACTCAAACCAAAAATTGGCCGATACCAATTGTGAGACAAGTAGAGGACTTGTAAGCAACAGTCGGCTGTTAGACCATAATCATCTTCGGCAATAAGGGGTTTGCAACTTTGGCTAGTTGGTGTACCTATTATTTGTTTCCGGTGTATTTGATGGTAAGGCCAATTCGGTTCCAGTAGTAAGACATACAGGGGACTTGTAAGTAATAATTGTCTGTTAGGCTACAATCATCTTCAGTGAAGAGGGGTTTATAACTTTTTCTAGTTGATGTAGCCTACCCATGCTCACTGTAACCTAGAATTACGTGTTTACGCAACGGGTACAAACGATAACGTAAAACAATGAAAGCACTGAGGGGTTTGTAACTTTTCCAGTTGGTGTACCCATACTCACTGTAACATAGAATTAAGTGTTTACGCAACGGGTACAAACGATAACGTGAAACGGATAGCTTTATAATACCAACTAGATTATATAAGATATTGTTCCAAGTCTTGATCCGTCATGGTGTCTACGACTGAAAAGGATAAAGTTCAACTGGCTGCAAAGTCAATTTAGTCCCTTCTTTTGGTATTATAGCTCGTCATGAGCTGACTAAAGTATATGTCATCCATTTTTTGGCACAAAAATTCCTTCATAAGATATACCAGTTTGAGAATTTCAAGGGGTTGACAACTTCAGTAGCAAGATACACACTGAAACCAAAAATAGGCCGATACCAATTGTGAGACATGTAGGGGACTTGTAAGGAAAGGTCGGCTGTTAGTTTATAATCATCTTCGACAATGAGGGGTTTGTGAGTTTCGTTATTTGGTGTACCAATTATTTGTTTCCAGTGTATTTGACGGTAAGACCGAGTTTGTTCCAGTGGTAAGACATGTAGGGGACTTGTAAGTAATAATCGTCTGGTAGGCTACAATCATCTTCAGTTAAGAGGGGTTTATAACTTTTGCTAGTTGGTGTAACCTACCCATACTCCCTGTAACCTAGAATTAAGTGTTTAGGCAACGGGTATAAACGATAATATAAAACAACGAGGCAGTTTCATAATAATTAATAGAGTGTCATCTATAGTATTTTGATCCTGAAAAGCTAGGGATAGCTTTATAGTACCAACTAGATCATATAAGATACTGTTTCAAATTTTCATCCGTTACGATGTTTACGATTGATAAGGATAACGTTCAACTGGCTGCAAAGTCAATTTAGCCCCTTCCTTCGGTATTATCGATAGCTCGTGATGAGCTGATAAAAAATATGTCATAGTAGTTTCTTCATAATTAATAGTGTCATTTATGATATTTTGATCCTGAAAAGTTACAGATAGCTTTATAAGACCAACTGGATTATATAAGATATTGTTCTAAGGTTTCATCCGTCACGATGTCTACGATTGAAAAGGATAAATTTCAACTTGCTGCAAAGTCAATTTAGTCCCTTCTTTCTATATTCTTTTGTTATTGTTGTTTTTTCAACTCTGAGGAATAGCCTTTGATCATGTGATTATTGATCGCGTTCTTCTTTGAACATTACGTTTTAAAAGCTACGATAGGCTGACAACTTCAGCTTTTAACTGATAGCAAAGAAACAAAACCAAAGGGTCGTTCTCGCAACACTTTATTCGGCGAAGCCGAAAAAAGGTTGCGGACCGGACGAACGATTCTTCCCTGAACGATTCTTCCCTGAGAAGCGAGTTACAATTAAGGCGCAGAGCAAACCATGGGTTACTCCGAACACAAAAGCTGCAACGAGAGAGCGAGGCATGCTTTACAAGACAAAGCCCCACTATGATGGAAATAAAAGGAAGAGAAATATAGTAGTGATACTACTAAAACAAGCTAGGCGTTTGTATGGACACCAAATATTCGCTAAGTTGTCAGCCAGTGATTCAAGGAACTTCTACACAACTCTACGGAAGTTAATGGGACAGCAGAAGTCAAAATCCATTCTGAGGGACGAGTAAGGAAAGAATTTAACCGCAGAAATAATTAATGCCAACTTCTCAAATATTTGCCTCCAACAGCCTCCCCTCAAGACTTTACCACAGAATGGTCCCATCGAAACCATCCCTGTCATCACAGTTTTCCAGGTCCAAAAAAACTCGAACACCTAGATGTTAGGAAAGCCTCTCACCCCAGCAAAATTCTTATAAGGCTGATACTCGCATGCTTCTCCTTCCTGGCCACGCCATTGGCTATGATGTATAACCAGTGTCTACTGGAAGGCGTTTTAAAAAGGCATTTATCACACCTATTCCGAAGAAAACATCACCGACCTCACCGTCAGACCTTAGGCTGATTTCGAAGACGCCCATCATCTCGAAAGTCTTTGAAGATTTTATTCTACAATGGCTACTAGCAGAAGTAGAACATAAAATCGACCCTATGCAGTTCAGTTTTCGTTGAGGGCACAGCACAACACATTAACTGGTCAGATTACTTCATAATCTACTAGAGTACCTAGAAATTTGGGAGGCCCTTGCTGATATAATAATTTCTGATTTCATGAAAGCTTTCGATCTCCTTGATCACGAGACTGCTATCAATGAAGTCCATGCCCTGGAGGTCTCGCAGTTTCTGCTGTGCATCATCGCAAGTTTCCTTTCTTGTCGTCAACAGTGCGTCAACAGTGCGTACAACTTGAAAACGGGGAAGCATCCAACTTCCAAGACATCACATGTGGAGCAGCCCAAGGAAGCAAGCTAGGACCCATCTTATCTGTCATTGTAATCAACCGACTGATGAGACAACATAAACAGAGGTACACGTTCGCAGATGATTGTTCAATAAGTCTACTACGATTCCTGTCACAAACACATGACCAACTCGAGCCCCTGGTTGCAGAGTCTTGGGATCAAGCTGATCAAGTGAAGCTCCAGCTAAGTCTCGAGAAAAGCTGTGTGTTTCATGTCAACTTCCTGAAGAAGAAGAGCATTGACAAATCTGCACCTCTCCAAACAAAGAAATCAGTCAAAATACTCGGCACCGCAATAAGTGACGATCTTACGTTCGGAGATCACATCAACCAGATCACAGCAAAAGCAGCTGGTCATCTAAAATCCTTCGCAAATCTCAGAAGGTTTGGAATGACAGAACAACTCCTTCTTTCGTGCTACAAAACTTATGTAATGCCCATAGTCATATACGGCTGTCCTGTCTGGCACCCATTGCTCGCAGAGAAACACAGAAGTCAGCTTGAAACATTTCAGACAAGAGCCTGCAAAATAATTCTTGGATCAAATTACAAAAACTACGAAGAAAGCTTGAGCGAACTCAGGCTCCCAACCCTGGATGAAAGCAGGCACGAAACGCTGATGAAGTTTGGAGCTTACATCCTGAAGTCCCCAACGCACCGAGATATCCTGCCTCAGTTTACTTCAGTGACCCACGCACACAAGACGAGGCTGGCAACTTTTAAAGAGGGAAAAGAACTGTTAGAATGCCCGCCTACACACTCAATGACAAGATTTTTAAACTACTTCGTTCCATACTACGTGAAGCACTACAAGACAATATCCTCAAATCGAAGTGATAGCTCATCATATGTATTCTTTATGTTGCGTCTTTTTGCGTTTTTCTCTTTTTTTGGTTTTTGACAATACCCATGTTATTGCATTGTGATAAAGGGAAAGAATAAAGATTATGTTATTTATAACACTTCACGTTGCTCAGGTAACGTAGGTCTAGTTTTTTTTTCAGTAATGTGCAGGCTATGTTCTGGTCTTGAGAAGGCAAGGTGGTTATCAGCCCCATTCATGTTGATTTCACCACGTTTTGAGCTTGACACGGTTATTTATTGTAATATCTGTTCATTTTGCGTTTCATTTATTTATTGATGGTGATTTGTGGTAGTTTTACGCTCAGTAGACTATTTGATTTTATTTCTGCTCATCTATGGTTTAATAGAGTTCTTTACTTTTCTTTGAAAATGTTATTTTACGGAGTTTTTTTTTTTTAATCACTTACAGTATTAACAAATTGTCTGGGCCCAGCAAATATATAGTAAAACGCAAAATAGAGACCTTTCTATGCCAGAAAATAATGTTCAATTTTATAAGTTTACTGCTGCGATATATTTTTTTTCCTTAATCCTTAGGGTATTCCATTCATCCGTTAAATATAAGCCATGAAGCGCATGCCAGACAGGCAAACTCCTAATTCAGCGCTTTTAAAGCCAGGGGGAAATTTTAGCCCAGTAAACTGAAGTGAAAGTTAAATTCCACCTAATTGGTTCCGCTGTATGAAATTCTAAATCAATAAAAAGGAGAGACCTTTTTGGTCAAAAGACTCTGTTTTTGCAAATAAACTTTGTTTCTTTGTTTATTTAGTTTCAACATACTTCCGAATTGGTTCTCAACGGAACATTTGTGTCCCAGTGTTTGTCGGAAGTATCCCTACTTTATATAAAGTAAATACGGCTTTTTAGTCTTACCAGCAGGTCAGAATTCACAAGAGAAACCTTTTTTGTCATCTAAATCGTCATTGGAACACAAGTATAAGGCTTCTTTGCTTTTGGCTAGAAGGATATCCAAATGAATAATAGTTCAATGAACAAGTGAGTTTAAATGTTTGAAAAAAAATGAGAAGATAGTGTGCGAACCAAAATCAGTAAATTGGAAGGTACAGTGACGGCTATGGTCTAATATGATTTTGCGTAGGCGCTCCAAAAAACGGAGGAGAATTTGCCAAACGTTGTCCAGAGAAATTGCCTAAGGGTTGTTTTGGGAATCCAACTGACTAACCGTATCTCAAACAGTCAGTTGTATGGAGAATGAGGTTCATTCCAAAGAGTATGAGAAACTATAAGAGTGGAAACCTCGGTGACTTAACATGGAAAGATAGGAGGTAAAACTACTAGCGCCAGACGCACCATAGTGGCTGGCAAAATCATTAAAATGTCTTTAAATAAGTTGACAAAATTCAAATCGAACTTTACAATTGGTAAACGCCTAACCAAATAGTATTGAAAACTTATAGTTTCCCATGCTCTATGGGCCTGATTTGCATAATTATATTATTTAAAGGTGAAGTATCTGTGTAAGTCTTAAAAATCAAGTATTTGGCTATTTGGCGTAGGCTAACCTACTGTTTAAGAGATTTATTTAAGGTCTAGCCTATTTGTCTATGATGGCAAAGGGCTATGCCTAATTGTCTTGATAACTCAATTAGGTGTAGTACATATTACTAGGCCTAATTATTAGTAGGCCTAGGTTTGATGAGGGTAAATCATGGCTAATTAATTAGGCTTAAAATGCCAAATTCTGCCAGACGCTAGATGGCGTTGGTGATTTTTTTTTATACTAGTGCCAGTTTACACTCTTATGAGTTACCAATACTCTTTGTGGTTCATCCCACTTTCTAGGGTTATGATGAGAGAAATGGTGATATTACTAGGAAATGTAATGTTTTGTGGATGAGGGATGACAGATTGCTCAAGATTGTCCTTGTTGGCAAACTGTCTAGGGCCAAACGAAAAGCAGGTCGTCCCCAAATGGGGTGGAAGGGTGTTGTAACAAAAGATCGAAGGAAAATGAGAACTTCTTGAGAGGGTTTAATGAGGGAGGCTTTGAATAGATTAGGATGGAGGAAAAGCGTTTTTGTTTTTTCGGCCTCTTGCAGCTTGGTAGAACAGTGATTTGTTATCAGTAGAGTAGTAGTATATCTAAATCAAGATTTAACTTTGATTAAGACTTCGATAACGATATAAAACAGAAATTTTTAACAGAGAATTATATGCTTACCTCTCTAAACTGACAACAGTGAGATTAAGAACTGATGCTGTCGCAGACAGTGTTTCAACGTAAGATTGAATTTTGCAAACATATCCTCCTTTAATCCAATGATTTGCGAAATATTCCACGGTTTGAAGAGGCGTGCAAAAAAGCAATAGAATCAGGTCTGAAACAGCGAGGCTAACAAGAAATAAGCTGAAAGAAGAACAAGGTAATAAAATTAAATAGTAATCTTGTTTTATCTTTTTCACTGCATAATAGCTTAACTCTGGACGTCAAAATAGGAAAATAATGCATAACCCATCTAGCATTTGTTCATGTGCTATGGCTTTTAATAAAAATTAAATTTTTTAAGAAATCCATGGGAGGTAAAAAGTGAAGTTGAATCTTAAAAGGAATAAAAACTATCACCTCACAGCCTATCTAACACATATCAATAATACTAGTGCAAATAAATCAACTGGTAATATTTCCTTATGTTTGTAGAATTACAGAAAACTAGGGCTTTGCTGAAAACACAAAATAACACAGCAGATTTTGTATGGTAAAAGTAAACCATTTAAGGAAACTTTTAACAGTATAAAAGTAAGGTATTCTTAGATTTTTGCTTTGTGTTTTTTTTTTTTTTTCATTCAATTTGGCATCACTTCTGCACAAAGAGCTCAGTTCAATGATGGTCTGTCGTTTTCGATCTGAAAAGGACATTTCATGATTGATTATTTTGTGGACAAGTTCGAAGTAAAGAAATCTTATTAGCATTAGGACTACAGACTTGGTTTTGAATTTGTATTGCAACTTGAAATTCTCCGTTGTATAGAGAGAAATAACTGGATTTCCAGAGCTCATATTGCAGTTGATATGTTTTTCATTGCGAGCAATGCGAGGTGAGACGAAGATGTTATCTGATATATCAATCCATTATTAATTATGTTGTGCAATGACTTCAAACTTATTATTTTAATGCCCAAGTTTCAGCTTATCCACTTGAGACATTACGCCAAAAGTACCGTTTTTAGTGCTATTTGGAACTTGCTGATGGCAGAATTTGTTGGTAGGACGTACATATGACCAATATCTTTTATATGAGCTGTTAAAAAAATTTTAAGATACCTACGATACCAATACGCCCAATAACAATACGCCCTTGTCAATATGCGTAATATGTATACGTCTGATACCGATACACTGTTCAGTCCTTTCCCCTAGGACTATGAAGGGTCATATTATCACCAAAACCAAAGATAGTAGACCTTTGAACTACGTTGAAGAAAATGCACCTTTATTTATGCACCTTTTATTTCACCTAATCTTTCAACCATTTACGAAACCATTGCGAAGCAGGAATTAAGACTTTAAAGTTTATTAAAGTTTTTACTGCCTAACCTGGCCTTCTAAGCTACTTTGAAAGCCTAGGGGGATTGAAAGTTATAAGTTCAATATTAGTCTCCGTGGGACAATTTAATGGAAAAGCAATAAGTCTCTTCAAACTCAAGAAAGACGGAAAATCTATCAAAGCAACCAGTAAATACGAAAGATCAAAGCTTCAGGGCAACTTTTTAATCAGTAATGATCATGTTCCTTTTTCCATAAGAAGAATGGCTAATATTTGCAAGATTAAATTAAAACAAACAAACTTTTTCAGCTGAACGTAAGGAGCAACATTAAAAGTTAAAACAAATAGAATTTATTACGCGTATGAGGGGAACAACCCCCTTGTCAATATCTTGCTCTTTGCACTAAAGTTCAAATTTTCCTCCAGTTCTTTAAAAATGGCCCTTGAATCACAAAGGCCGTTTAATTAGAATAAATAGATCTTTTGAAAGTACTAAAACAAACTTTAGCGTAAATAGAGAGGTATTGACGAAGGAAAGAACCCTCTCAAATACGTAATAATTTCTGTTCGTTTTAAGTTTTAATGCTGCTGCTTACTAAAAATTGAAAAACACTTTTTTTTTTATTTATTTTCTGATCGTTTTTTAAATAATGCTGGGAAATCTGGTACCCTCTTCATCGATAATCGTCTTTCCCAATGAACACTCTCTACATGGAAAGATTCTCTAACGTAACCTTCTCCCTCCGACCCCCCCCCCTCAGTAAAAGTCCCTCCGAAAAACGACTGTATATTTCCCGATAACCAGTACTATATGTGTACAATGAGCATAACTTGCGGTCCTTCCCCCGGGGACTGTGGGGATTACGTCGTCTTCAAAGACAATGTTATGAGATATTTCGACTATCCTGAATATCAAAATTTTGATCTGGTAACTCTGGGAAACAAATGAGTGTAGGAGGTGCCCTAGTTGCCCTCTAATTTTTTCGGTAACTTAACACGGCACTAGAAGTTTTAATATCCGTTCAAATGAGCCCTCTACTGACATTCTAGGACTACTGGGTCAATACAATCAGCCATGAGTAAGAAAAAAAAACAATCAAATAAACACTCAACCGCGATCTTTCTTCTGGCAAAAAAACACAAAATTCCACATTTTTGCAGATAGGAGCTTGAAACCTCTACAGTAAGGTTCTCTAATACGCTGAATCTGATGTTGTGACTTCATTAAGATTCTTTGATTTTGATGGGGTGTTCCCCTTTTTTCAAAAATGAGGTGAATCAGGCTCGTAACTTTTGATGGGTAAAACTAAACTTGACGAAACTTATGTATATTTAAAATAAGCATAAAAATCTGATTTTTTGATGCTTCTATTGGTATCAAAACTTCGTTTTTTATAGATTCGGTTACTTTTGAGCTGGGTCAGTCCTTACTTACACTTCGTTACCACGAAGTGTTTGATTTTCAGTAATTTAAAAAATACACGCAACATTTTAGATTTTGCTTCCCAAACATCACATTTTGTGGGGACGGGAGAATGTTTCCCTGGTATAGCCACATGATAAACCTCTTTTATGATAATGGTCATGCTTGTAATATGCTGATGTATGTTACTTCATACTATAAAGTTGACATACTAATGTGTGTTTGGCGTACAACATATATTGCATATTCATTAAGATGCGTGAAGGAATGCTCTGTTTTGTTATCACCTGTTTTATATCTTATAAATGCCACTAGAACTTTGAAATTTCTGTTCAATTGAGCCCTCTTCAAATATTCTACAATCACCGGTTCCAAATGTACATTTATATGCCTATATACGTTTTTCTTATAAAGGAAGGAGCTGCAATTTTTTTTAACAACATTTAAATAGGTCTTATCAATTACCAATGATCCTATTCAACTCTTTAGTAAGGAAAATGACTAACATTCATACCTTAGAAACGATAGGGAATTTTTTTTTTCTCTCAAGACAGTGGAATTCAATTCAGTGAATAGTTCGGCCTTATGTCCAAGGACCATCTTTAGCACACCACCATATATATATATACATATATATATATATATATATATATATATATATATATATATATATATATATATATATATATATATATATATATATATATATATATATATATATAGTTACATTAAAATTCGGACTTTAAAACTAAAATTGTTGTTTTAAAACTTATAAAACAGCCCTAGCATCCTTACTGCAGTGAATTTCAACCAGGACTGAATTCTCTTAGATTCTCAATTCATTAGAAACTGACTAATTCTCGAAAGATGTTTATATTTTCAAAAGAACCAAAGGTGTATTCAGGATTCTCTTTTATGGCGGGGGGGGGGGTAATAAGAAAATACTTTAAAATCGCCTCAAAACATGTAACTACTCATTTTTGCTACGTTTGATTTTTTTATAGATTTTGTTTTTTTTTAGGTTTTGGTTTTTACACTCGATTTTTTAGGTTTGCAGGCCAAGCATTTCTTATTGTACGGTGAACAAACTTTTCTTGTGAGGTTCAAATTTTAACTTTATTGGGGGGTAAAAATGCCGCTTTTCTTAAATACCGTAGTTTTTTCAGTCTTCGAAGTGAAAGCACTTACTTTTGGGCTTAGGGAATTTCAAAACTCGCTTCAAAATTGCATTATTTTCACTGCCATGAAGTTTAATTAATTCGGTAATTATAGAAGTTTTACAATAAGTGAAATAGTAAACTTGAACAGATTAGTGGAAGTGATAAGCTCGCTGTGGGCTACAAAAACTTAAGTAATTTTCATTCAAAGAAGTGCGCAAAAAAAGGATGATTTATTGATATTTGGATATTTATCCCACCTGAGCAGTAAACGTGCGAAAACCCACAGGTGTTGTTGGAAACTAGGGGGGTCACAAACATACCCCCCTTGCGAATAAGTTTCTGTTTTTACTGATTTATTAGGCTACGAGATGACAGAAGTTAATTTAGCATCGATTCAGGCATTATCCGAAAAGTTACAAGCAATGGATTTGAAGCTGAATAGCCTGCAAGAGGCTCAGAACTCAGCAAGCGGGGTAATGCAACATTTGTCTGCATACATCATGTCTGCAGTAAAAACTATAGTCCAAAACACAGAGAAACTGAATGCACTCCAGGACTTCCGTATACGAATTGTCGAGAAGGAAGCTCGAAGGAAGAATTTGGTAATTCTTGGTAATTCTTGGTAATTCTTTGCAGGAAAGCAAAGCCAACATCTCTTTCAAAGAAGAGTTAGCGCATCATATTGCAAGAATGCTTCCCCAAAGTAGAATCTGACCTCACGATTTATAAGATGTTTTCAGATTGCCATCAAAATCGGGACCACGTCCTGTACTTATTCGGTTTTCAAATGTATATCGAAGAGACGTTGTTTTGCGCAACTTGAGAGTTTTTGGACACGAACAAGTGTTTGTAACTCCGGATTATTCACCCGAAGAACGAGGGATTAGAAACAAATTAAAACCGATACATCAAGAGGCACGCACCAAGAACCTGAAACCTGTTAATGAAACCACTTATCGAAATACGATAGAGAAACTGGCACTGTACGGGCATATAATCGACCTACTTAAGTTGAAGCCACAAACAATCCAGCGGAGAGAACGAGCTCCCAAACTCGCAGGGAAAGAACAAGCAGTTTCCGGTCTCAATCAGGAGACGCAAGAATTAGATCTATGTCAATACAGACTGTTGTGTCAGAATCTGGATCAGCTTTTGGGAGCGAAGGCGAAAATAACGATAATCAGAACTCGAATAAACGAGATCTAAGCCTAAATAGTAGTGTAGAACAAGAGCCAAGTAAGACAGCAAAAATTGAGAATGATAGTAAAGACGATGAAAAATATAAACTTGCGGGCCATGGGAAACAATTTGAACAATTTTTGTTTGGTCATTGGAATATTCAAGTTCTCACAAGTGAAAAATAGGAAAGGATTAATCAAACGAAGGATTTTGACATCTTGCGTATTGTAGAGATGCGGAAAAGTGTAGAGAAAAGTGTGAATATTGAGGGATATGAAGAGTTTAAAGCATGAAGGAAAAAAAATAAAAATAGTATATTTACCACCTTAGTCTACCTCACATTCAAACGAAGATACCTGGAAACTTTTGTCTGAGGAAATGGCTGCTCTACGCTTTAAGTACCCGCGCATATCCCATGCGTATATTGATTGGGGATTATAACGCGTACACGGCCGATTGTTTAGAACGACGCGACATTTGTGATGGTTTTCATTTTGCAGATCTTTCAATTCAAAAAGAAGAAAGTTTTGAGAAATTAAGGAGAAGGCATACAAAGGACAAGGGAAGGAGAAGGAACGCTTGGTGAAGTAAGCTTTGGAATTTTGTAGGAAGTATGGTTTAATTATGGTTAATGGGAGGATTGGAAAGGATAAGGGAATAGGAGAGTTTACATTTTATCGGGTAAGAACCCAGGTTTAATCAATTATTTTTTAGTAGAGGGTTGCCTTTTGTTGTGTTGTGCGGATTTGGAGGCTCTGGAAATAATTGGATCCAACCATTTGCTATTACTGCTAGAAATCAGAGTGGAAGATCGCCGACGGAAAAGTAAGGTTATAGAAAAGGGAAAATATAAACTAGGTTTAAGAAAAAATCTAAAAATAGAGAGAACAGTAGATATTTATAATGAAAAATTATTTAAGGTTAATGAAGGAAACGAAAATTTGGAGAAAGAGATGGAAAAGATTATTAAGTTAGTTGAAGTAGGCAAAGTAAGTGAAGCAGTGTGTGATTTAGAAGATGTGCGGAGGCCTATATTCGAATTAGGAAAAGAGAAGAAATCGACGAAAATTTTTTTATTACGAATGTGAAGGCGTTCGACTCATTGTATAAGAGATTCTGAGGAAAGTAGGTCCATCCTAACCGCAAGGAATAGAGAATAATTTAAAAATTTACAGAGAGAATAGAAAGCAGTATAAGAAGATGATAAAGGAGAAAAAACAATGCGAAGTAGTGAAAACAGAAGAAATTCAGGGAAATAGATACATATTAATTCTGGAAAGCTGTACATAGGTCGCTGAAGGGAGAGGCACACAACACATGCTCTTTGGAACCTGAACAATGGGAACAGCACCTCAGGACACAATCGGTAAACGGAAACCAAATGAAGAAAATCTCCCAAACATTTTACCCGAAATTACACCTTATGGACCCTGACAGAAGGAGATACGAAATTGATAGCACCAATTTCGGAATAGGAGATATCGGAGGCCATGAAATCAGCTAAAGAAAAAGCTAAATGTCGAGACGGAATTCCATTACGAGTATGGTAAAAGGTAAGAGAAGTATGCATACTAGTCTTAACTGTCGTTTTCAGCCGCATATTTTTATTGTGCAGCTGACCAATAGAATGGATAAAATCTATAGCTGTACCTTTATATAAAAAAAGAAGCAGCAAAGAATTCTCGAATTACCGACTGATCCAGATTTTTCCAATAGTTAGTAATATTTTTTGCAAGATAGTAGATAGTCGGCTAAGAAAACTGCTAGAAGACTTAGGGAAATTAATAAAGGAACAGGGGGGGTTTAGGAAAGAAGGGGGTACAATTGAGCAGGTTTTTGTTTTGCATAGTATAGCTAAAAAGGGAATCATGAAAAGAGAGGGTAGGATTTACGTAGCGTTCCTGGACATAAGAGGAGCTTGTGATAATGTGATAAGAGCTATGCTAGCTAAGCGACTTTTGGAGATAGGACTGCCAATAAGTTTTGCTAGATGAATTTTAGGAATATATATTTCAGTAGGTCTAGTTGTTAGAATATTAGGTAAGGTATCTGGGAGAATTTTGACGCGAATAGGTTCAAAACAGGGATGCCCACTGTCACCGATTTTGTTCAACGTGTACATTAATTACACAGTTGATTTCTCCAAGGAAAAAAGCGCTCCGAAAGTACTGATAAGTGTTTCGAAAATATGCCTGCATTTGTTTGCTGATGATATCAAACAGTTCGTGATAACGAACTGTAGTTAAAAGTGACCCGGCTCAATAATAACCAAAACTCTAAAAAATGGAATTTTGATACCAAGAGCTACATCAAACGAATTGCATTTTAATGCTGATTTTAAATATATAAGTTTCATCAAGTTTAGTCTTACCTATCAAAAGTGACGAGCCTGAGAAATTTTGCGTTATTTTAGAAAATAGGGAGAAACACCCCCTAAAAGTCATAGACTCTTAACAAAAATCACACCATCAGATTCAGCGTATCAGAGAACCCTGCTGTAGAAGTTTCAAGATCCTATCTACAAAAATGTGGAATTTTTAATTTTTTGCCAGAAGGTAGATCACGGATGCGTGTTTATTTGTTTGTTTTTTTTTTTTTTTTTTTGTTTTTTTTCCCAGCGGTGATCGTATCGACCCAGTGGTCCTAGAATCTTGCGAGGGGGCTAATTCTAACTGAAATGAAAAGTTCTAGTGCCCTTTTTAAGTGGCCGAAAAAATTGGAGGGCACCTAAGCCCCCTCCCACGCTAATTATTTTCCCGAAGTCAACGGATCAAAACTCTGAGATAGCCATTTTATTCAGCGTAGTCGAAAAACCTTATAACTATGTCTTTGGGGACGACTTACTCGCCCACAGTCCCCGTGGGAGGGGCTACAAGTTACAAACTTTGACCAGTGCTTACATATAGTAATGCTTATTGGGAAGTGTACAGACGTTTTCAGGTGGATTTTTGGTTGGGGGAGGGTTTGACAAGAGGGTGATATGTTGGGGGAACTTTCCATCGAGGAATTTGTCAGGGGGAAGAAAATTTCCATGAAGGGAGCACAGGATTTTCTAGCATTATTAAAAAAAAACAATGAAAAAATAAATATGAAAAGTTTTTTCAACTGGAAGTAAGGAGCAGCATCAAAACTTAAAACGAACATAAATTATTACGCATATGAGGGGCTCACCTCCTCCTAATGCCTCGCTCTTTACGCTAAAGTATTTTTAGTGATTTCAACTATTTATTCTACGGCTTTTGTGATTCAGGGGTCATTCTTAATGAATTGGGACAAAATTTAATCTTTAGAGTAAAGAGCGAGGTACTGACGAGGGGGTGAACCCCTTATATATGTAATAAAAGTATGAGATTACAAAAGTTCGTTACGTAAGCTAATTTATAAGTTACGTTTATCTTTTACTAATAAAAACATTCGTAAAAAATTAAAAGTTCTAGTTGCCTTTTTAAGTAACCAAAAAATCGCAGGGCAACTAGGCTTCCTCCACCATTCCTTTTCTCCTCAAAATCATTCGATCAAAACTATGAGAAAGCCATTTAGCCAAAAAAAAAAAATTTGCAAATTTCGTGTTAATTATTCCTCTGCGAGAGCCAAAATCGAAACATGCATTGATTCAAAAACGTTCAGAAATTAAAAAAAAAACAAGTTTTTTTAGCTGACCCTATCTCTTAACTTTAGTTTGACCCTTTCTCTTAACTCTACTTTTTAAAACAGTAAGAAACCTTAGCGTAAAGAGCGGGTTGTTGACGAGGAAAAGTCCCTATCATATACGGAGTAATTTCTGTTCGTTTTAAGTTTTAATGTCGCTCCTTACTTTCAGCTAAAAAAAACTTGCTTTTTTTTATTTAATTGCACTTATAGCACAATCGGCAAAGACATGCAAACATTATAAACATAATGGAGAATATTTGAACATGAAAGGATTAGAACTAAATAAGAAGAAAATGGTTATAGTAGTTTTTCGGAAAGGTGGAAAATTAATGAAAGATGATCAATTTAGATATAAAGATGATTATATAGAGATTAAAAAAGAATTCGTGTATTTAGGGATGAAGTTTTTTTGGAATGGTAAGTATGCATAGGAGGTTAAGCATAGATTACAAAAAGGATATATGTGTGTGATTTTAATTTTAAAAAGTGAGGCTGGAAAGATTAGGAATTTAGCAATGCATAAATATTTACTTAGGACTAAACTCCTTCCTTTATGCATTACGGATGTGAGCTGTGGGGTTTCAAAGAAAGGGAGGAGTTGGAGAGAATGCAAAGGAATTATTTTAAAGGAGTTTTTCGGGTCCATAAATCTACTCACAGTGTTGTACTGGAAAGGAATTTGGGACTAAGTAGGTTAAGAAAAGATAGGTTAATAAGAATGGTGAAGTTTTGGATAAAAATTTTGAGAAGTAAAATAGGCTAGAAAAAGTAGCGTATTTTAATTTGTTGGAGGATAAGATAGAGGTAGGGTGGCCACAGGAAATTAAGAAAATTTTAGATGAAGTAGGATATTCGTATTTGTAAAATATAGGTAAGGGATCGACTACAGATATAGTGGTTATTAAGCTAAAAGAAAGGTTACACGAGCAAGGAATACTGCAGTGTCAGGCTCGGAAGGAGGCCTCGGGATCTCTGTGTCTGTATAGTAAGGTGAAGGACACGTGGGGGGAAGAAGTTCATTTTAAGTTGGGGTTGAAAGGGGAAGAAATAAAATGGATTTTGAACTTAAGGAGAGGGTTGATTGATATTGGAAAAAGACAGAGGAAATTTAGGGGTTATAGTGTTAACCTACTCCCTTGTCCTATGTCTGGGTGAAGATATGGTGAAGATATTTTTCATTTTTTGAAGAATTGTAAGGAATTGTTGGATCTGAGAAATGAGTGTTTTTCCTTAGTGTTAACAGATAGAAGGTTGGTGGAAGGGATTCTAAGATAACGAGTCAAAATGGCATTAAGCAATCCGGTTAAGTATGTTGATGAAAGGCTGATACATCGTGAAAGATGTATCTCTTTATAAATAATTGCATGAAGATTCATATATAAGTACGTTTTTTTCTTTTTAATTTCTGTTTTTTTTTCTGTTTCTGTGTGTTAATGTTCTTGTTTTTTTCTGTTTTTTTTTTTTTACTATGGCTCAGTGGTTTTTTGGAAATATATACATACATACATACCCAAATATATTACAGTTTCTGTAAACCATAGAAAATGAGAATGTACTGTTTCATTCTTCCTTGCTAAAAAGTGTACTTTAACTACAATGGTTTATTTTCGGGCTATTAACCATCATAGTTAGAGCCAAAAATGGTTTCTGCAGGCAATTAAAAACCTTTTTCTCTTTTTCCTACAGGGAAATGATAGATGCCCCCTTTGTTTTGGATGCAATCTAAGAGAGAAAGATAATATACTTTTTTGTTTTTCCTTCCTAAAAAGTGAATTTAACTAGAATAGTTTATTTTCGTGTTATTAACCTTGATAGTTATAGCCAAAAATGGTTTCTGCATACAATTAAAAATCGTTTTTCTTTATCCTGCAGGAAAATGTTAGATGCACCCTTTGTTTCGGATGCAATCTAAGAGAGAAAGATAATATACTTTTTTGTTTTTCCTTCCTAAAAAGTGTCTTTTAACTAGAATAGTTTATTTTCGTGTTATTAACCTTGATAGTTATAGCCAAAAATGGTTTCTGCATACAATTAAAAATCGTTCTTCTTTATCCTGCAGGAAAATGTTAGATGCACCCTTTGTTTCGGATGCAATCTAAGAGAGAAAGATAATATACTTTTTTGTTTTTCCTTCCTAAGAAGTGTCTTTTAACTAGAATAGTTTATTTTCGTGTTATTAACCTTGATAGTTATAGCCAAAAATGGTTTCTGCATACAATTAAAAATCGTTTTTCTTTATCCTGCAGGAAAATGTTAGATACACCCTTTGTTTCGGATGCAATCTAAGAGAGAAAGATAATATACTTTTTTGTTTTTCCTTCCTAAAAAGTGTCTTTTAACTAGAATAGTTTATTTTCGTGTTATTAACCTTGATAGTTATAGCCAAAAATGGTTTCTGCATACAATTAAAAATCGTTTTTCTTTATCCTGCAGGAAAATGTTAGATGTACCCTTTGTTTCGGATGCAATCTAAGAGAGAAAGATAATATACTTTTTTGTTTTTCCTTCCTAAAAAGTGTCTTTTAACTAGTATAGTTTATTTTCGTGTTATTAACCTTGATAGTTATAGCCAAAAATGGTTTCTGCATACAATTAAAAATCGTTTTTCTTTATCCTGCAGGAAAATGTTAGATGCACCCTTTGTTTCGGATGCAATCTAAGAGAGAAAGATAATATCCTTTTTGGTTTTTCCTTCCTAAAAAGTGTCTTTTAACTAGAATAGTTTATTTTCGTGTTATTAACCTTGATAGTTATAGCCAAAAATGGTTTCTGCATACAATTAAAAATCGTTTTTCTTTATCCTGCAGGAAAATGTTAGATGCACCCTTTGTTTCGGATGCAATCTAAGAGAGAAAGATAATATACTTTTTTGTTTTTCCTTCCTAAAAAGTGTCTTTTAACTAGAATAGTTTATTTTCGTGTTATTAACCTTGATAGTTATAGCCAAAAATGGTTTCTGCATACAATTAAAAATCGTTTTTCTTTATCCTGCAGGAAAATGTTAGATGTACCCTTTGTTTCGGATGCAATCTAAGAGAGAAAGATAATATACTTTTTTGTTTTTCCTTCCTAAAAAGTGTCTTTTAACTAGTATAGTTTATTTTCGTGTTATTAACCTTGATAGTTATAGCCAAAAATGGTTTCTGCATACAATTAAAAATCGTTTTTCTTTATCCTGCAGGAAAATGTTAGATGCACCCTTTGTTTCGGATGCAATCTAAGAGAGAAAGATAATATACTTTTTTGTTTTTCCTTCCTAAAAAGTGTCTTTTAACTAGAATAGTTTATTTTCGTGTTATTAACCTTGATAGTTATAGCCAAAAATGGTTTCTGCATACAATTAAAAATCGTTTTTCTTTATCCTGCAGGAAAATGTTAGATGCACCCTTTGTTTCGGATGCAATCTAAGAGAGAAAGATAATGTACTTTTTTGTTTTTCCTTGCTAAAAAGTGTGCTTCAATTGCAGTGGTTTATATTTGTGCCGTTAGCCGTTATGAGTTTTAGTTGCGAAAAAAGGCTTCCACACACAAGTAGAAATCCTTTTTCCTATTGAAAAATGGAAATGTCAGAAGCCCTCGTCGGTTGTGATACAATGAAAGAGAAAAAAAGAATGCAAATTCTTATACTATTTTCCTTTTTAAACAATATGCTTTAATTGCATAGTTTTTTTTTGTCACTAACCGTCATAGGTTTTTCAGTATAAAACGGTCGCCACAAATATAATAAATTAATTTTCGTTTTCCTACTTAAAAGTGAAAACATTAGACACCCTCTTCGTTTTGGAAACAGCCACAGAGAAAAAATGAACAGTTTAATTTTTCCTTTCTAAAAACTGTGCTTCAATTGCATCAGTTTGTTTTTGTGCCATTAGTCGTCAGAGATTTTTAAGCAAAAACAAACCAGTATCATACAAATTACAAACTCTTTCGTTTTCCAGCGGATAATAAAAATGAAAGATATTTCGTTTGTTTTGGATACAAGCAAAGAGAACATACTGTTGCTCTTCCTTACAAGAAAGTACGCTTTAATTGCAAAAGTTTATTTTGTGGCGGTAAGGTTTTTTCTCCCTGTTGAACTTCTGTGCACTATTTTTCTGTATTCCAAGGGTTTTAGTGCTTCCGCATAGAGTTACAATTATGCTTTCGACTGCTTTATTTGAGCTACAATTTGAGCTTTTTTCTTCTTCCGAATCAAAGGTGTGAAATTTGCTCCACATTTTTTTATATTGAAAAAATTGTGAATTGGTTAAAATGTTTGACAAAAGGATTTTTTTCCTATTTTTGAAATATTGGGGATGTCCATGTTTTTAACCGTTCTTGCATTTATATGTTTTTGTTAGGTTCAATTTTGTAATGGTATGATGAACACAAAAACTGATTGCTGGTTGAACTTATTTGAAGTAAGGATGCTAGGGTCGTTTTAAAAAAAGTTTTAAAAAACATATTAGTTTTAATTCTCACATTGTAATGTGAGTTTATATATATATATATATATATATATATATATATATATATATATATATATATATATATATATATATATATATATATATATATATATATATATATATATATATATATATATACATATATATATATATATATATATATATATATATATATATATATATATATATATGTATATATATATATATATATAGATGTATATAAATAATTCAATCTCTTTTATACATAAATAATTCAATCTCAGCTATCAAAACATACGACAAGGAACAACAGTTTAACTCCTATTAAGGAAAGTTAGTTAACAGAAGTTCTTAGATACTTGTCAAAATACACTTCGTCAGAATAGTTATTATCCCTTTCCATATGCTGTTTGAAACATTGATTTTAAAAATAACATCAGCTGTCACATCAACCACTTTGCTAAGCTGTTAGGCATGATGTTCTTTTTTTGCTATCAAATTATTTTTTACTGATTAGAACTTTACAAGATCAATCAAGGGAGTCACGAAACCTTTTTAGAAAATTACTACATTGTGATGTCTCGAGAGACGCTATTAAAAGCTCGTCAAATTAGAATAACATGTCGTATTAATTACTGTTTTGTTGATATCGATGCACGATCTCTTCCACTTGTCATCATCGTGAAGACGAGGATGACAGCAACAATTCCATAGAGAACAGAGACTGCGTGGGTTGCCACAATAAGCCAAAATTACAAGTTAGAATAAGCTCTTGCTATGACATTTTAATTGTCTTGTTGTTGATCCTACAGGGTCCAGCATTGCCAACACGGTACAATTGTACCATTCTTCGTGCAACTCAGAGGTTCTAGTACAATGCGGTACATTTGGAAAATTTCTGGTACAATCAAATTTTCGGATATATTTTGGTTTTACTTGCTCGTTTCTGACTAAGATAATTGTTCAAGTTCTAGTCTATGAAAAGTTTTCTTGTTGTTACGTATGGCCGTAGCCAGGGGGGATAGGGCGTTTGAATCCCCCTCCCCAGAAATATCCTTCCGACTGGTAAAAACGTAAAAAAATTGCATAAAAACAAATTTTTAATGCTTTAAAAATTATCCATGCCTTCCCCTCTCTGAAAAAAATCCCGGACACAGTCTTGTTGTTATGGTAAATTTTTAACCTACTGTTTAGATTGGTACAAACTAAACTCTGGTGGTAGAGCTCTAGTCGGGAGACTGGTGCAGTTTATTTCTGAGTTCTGGCACGGCCCCTTCCATCTGTGATCACATAGATTTTAGCAACAAATTCTGGGAAGGAACATTCTAAATTAAGAATATCAAATTATATACAAATTTGAATTTCAAATATCCAAGTTATATCTTGAACAGCATGAAAAATCCATTGATACTACATATTTTGTTGTTTAACTCGGTGTAGAGAGGAATGATCTGAATGACTTCGGTGCTGACAAAGAGCAAAAATTCCTTTTAGGAAAGTGACTACGTGGATTGCAGCAATGTATCAAAATTGCAAATTAAGATCAACAAAAATTGAAATGACAACAACATCGTAGAATATTAATTGCCTTGATGTTGACATTGATCTACGAATCCATAAGTTTGTTACTGTCATGATGGCAAAATATTTTTAATGCATAAGGTTTATCGTTTGCATTTTTCTGTCCAGGATCATTTTTCAAGAGCACTTGATTTTCCACATTTTCAAATAAATTGATAGAATGAGTTGCAGATATCATATAACTGATTTTGAAACTTATTCCTTGGTTGAATGTGATTTACATTTGGCAATAAATTAGTGGACTAGAGTAGTGAGGGCCTTTAAGGTACGAACACACCCATAGGGGGTACACCATTGGAGCTAATAGCCCCTCAAGATGTTATTATGCGCACCTAGGTCCTGCGTAATACTACAGCACACCTATGACGGTATAGTTTACCTACAGCATAGGATTTCCTTGATTGTTATGTAATGGGTTGTGTTTACTTTTGGTTGTTATGTAATAGGGCTATGGCTGTTACCTAATAGAGGGTGTTTAAAAAACCTTCAACACCTCCTGGAAAATCAGGATTTCCATTATTGTTATAATTAAAATCCTAGGGATGAAGAGAAAATCCTTCAGGGTCCCTGCCGAATCACGATTTTCTTGATTCTTATGATTAAAAACCTAAGTGTGTAGAGAGAGAGAGAGCCGTTCAGAGGCCCGCCAAATCAGGATTTCTTTGAATGTTACATCATAGGGTTTGATTGTTATGTAAAAGTTTCTTCGAGTGTTTAAAAACCATCAGAGGCCCGCCAAATCAAGATTTATTCTCTTTTTATGTTTAAAAGCCCTCCAAGGGTCCCACCTCAAGTAAGGCCATGGCTCTTACTCCATCCCAATATTTTCATGCTTTACAGCCATTTCGTTTCAGCAAGTTATTGAGTTTCACCGCCATTTTTTATGTGCAAAACCATTAGAGAGTCTAGACATAAATAAGATTTTCTAAGAACAAAGACTTGTTGGTGTAATACTATTTCCAGGAAACAGAAGCGTCATGTGATCCACTATTATTCAAACGGGAGCCAAGTAAATCCATTTATTTCCGGGGGGTGTAAAAACGGGTACAAGAACAGAATTCCCATCAGCCTTGCATAAGCTTTTGAACCTATAACAAGGATAAAAAAATTGATTCCTTTAGAAATTGGAAAAAGGATTGGACCTTTGGTTATATTCTAGTGAGTCTCTCAACCTGTTTACCCCCATCCCCCTACAAAAAAGTGTGCATACCCAAATTTGAGCTGACATAAATACCTATATTAGACAAAGAAGTAAATTCCTAACCATAATCCTTATAGAAAGTTTTATTGGAGGTAAAATGCCCTTATTTTTATCAAAAAGTCATGCCCCCATATTAAAGTGCAGTTTCTACTAATGGTTACATATTCTGACAGTTCCCAATTGGGTAAGAACCTGCCTCCTATTCAGGTTAGACCATAATTACTGTGGGACAGATACCATACTTACCATGAAATAATTACTGAAAAAGGACGCTTTTATTGTAGCTGCTTTCGTCTGGAAAATATCCGCCTAAACGAACTTCATTAAAGCACACAACGCTTACATTAATAGATTTTATTCAGGCATTAAATGAGGGCGCGGATAATATTCTTTCCTTATAGTAATTAAAATGACAAAGAAGTGTCCATTTCTGACAATGGTATTAAATTTTCTTTAAGGAGCCCCCTCCTCCCTTAATAGGGTCAGAAGTAACCCTAGGCAACAAAGCAAAGGTTTACTGATTCTGCAGCATTTCCTTTAGAGTAGTCTATTATACATATTTCTCACAAACAGAGTACCGTAACTCTCCAAAAAATTCTAGTTTAACCACTTTTTGCCATCTTGAAAAAGAGGATTAGGTTAGGAAAATAAACTTTCAGAGAAGGGACTACACACTTGTCTGGAGAGTGATATTTTAAAGTATGTTTCAAGCCTATTTTATCTCTCTTTAAAAAATAGGTGTGAATTGAGGCACTTTACCTTCACTAAGATTCTCAGCCAGCAGAATAATGCCTATTTTTCTAAGATTTTTCTTTGCTTTTTCTTTCAAAAATTTTCTTTTATCACCGTGGACCATGAATTACTTCTAAGCTTAAGAAGTTGCAAATAAAATTGACAACTTAAATTGGAGAGCAGTTTGACGATAGGTTTCTGATACTGATACAGAATGGGGGAAAGTAAGCAGGTACCAGGGATATGAGGGTAAAGGGGGTGATTTATTAAATTTGAATCTTTTTTTCAAAATGTTCTTCTGTTACATTTAAATGGAGTTACATAAAAATTTTATACATCAAATGCAAAAAAGACTGTTTTCTTTTACTATACTATAGAGAACGAAAACACAAGGAAATGCTTAGGGTCCAAGGTATTCGTGAAATCAAATTGTTCCTTAAAATATCCCATTTTGGGCTTACCCCCCTTAATGAGGCTAAAAAAGTTTTAATTCCACTCGCTAGCCCCAGATTACACATCATTTGCTAATATTTGTCCCGGTGTTCAAGTATCATTACAATAATTTTTGGACTACGTCAAGTTGCGTTGGGGAGCAATGGGGTTATTTCTGAAAGCTAAGATGATTTTTAGCTATCTACATGCTTTTTATAAAACTAATTTCCTTCTGATGCATTTTTCGTTTCATGGAATACTAAGATTTTATTTCTTTTTAAGGAAAATTCCAATCTTCTTCCCCCAAAAAACAAGCGAGGGTATCCGATACGGGACCTTCACCTCTCCACCCCCATGGCAAGAATGCTGGCCCTTCTGCCTTTCGCATGCAAGAGAGTGAAGTAGCTAAAGCTTCAAGACCTGTTTCCTATGACAGTGAAGCTGGTGGCTCATTGGGACCTGCGCTCCGCATGTGAACTCATGATGTGGGGCTTTCAACCCCCATGCCATATGGAGTCCTCGATCACAATGTAAATAAAATTTATTGATACTTCGTAAAAACTTATTAGTTCCTGGCAAAAAATAACCGCTTATTCTAGCTATTGTATATTCTTGTAAAAACTAACAAAGGAGAAAAACTAAGATGTAGGGGGTCTTGTTCGTTACCTCTGAGAGGAGGCTTTAATAACATTGCGACTTCCTAAAAATAATTCCTTCTTTCCGGATGAATAAAGGGTTGGAAGTGCTTTTCTCTATGATTTAACACTAAAAACTCAACTTCTCCGGCAAGTAGAATACTGATGCTACCCCCATCTTTCAAAAGTAATACATTCCTTATTGTTCACTATAAGGGGCCCCTGTTGATAGTTTTTTGGGAATAGACCAGTGAAATAGCTAAATATAAGACATTCATTTGGCTAGTAAAAGAGGGAATAACTAGTATCTTGTGTATTATAGAAATAATATATTCTAATGTTAAAAACGTAGCGTTCTACTGATGAGGACTTTTCGGAGAGGGGAATTTTGGGGCATTGCCCAATAGGTTTTTTCAAAACAATGAAAATACAGCATTCTCTTCGGGGTTAATAAAGGGAAAATAACTAGGCTCTTGGCAGTCCAGAAATAAATAAATCAATAATAAAAAGAAACTCAAATAGAACATTCTTTTCAGCTTAATAGTGAGCCCTAGCCCGTTAATTCTGAAGGGTATGGGGAGCCACTGGTCATGATATTGATAACTTTTTTCAGCATAATAACATACTCTTTTCACAGCTCAAAACCATAAATGCTTCAAGGGAGAACGATTTTTTATTCTTTTTTCAGGCCCCTGAGAACGATTTTGACCGGTTAATTGGCAATCTTCTCACTGACCTCCTTGGAGCAGCACGAATAGACACCAACACGGCCTCCGTAAGTTTTTAAGACTCTTCAGAGCATTATAATACCTGACACGTAACGAAGGGAATAAATTACCCACATTTATGTGGTATATTCCCATCTTAAATTCTTAACTGGTAATATGGGTCCTGTGGCTACGAAGGGTCACTTTGCGGGCTCATGTATGATATACTTTCTGATCATTAAATTCTTAACTAGTAGTTTGGTCTCAATACATCCGAAGCGTCACTGTAGGTCCCATGTATGGAATAATTTCTGGTCATTAAATCATTAGGTAGTTGTGAGGTCCTACTAACTCTGAAAACTTACGATTAAGTATAACTTATTCTTTTTTCAGTCTAAAATAAATTCTTTCACAGGATGAAATCAACTGTGTTCAATGTGCTAATAAGCTCTTATTATTTTTCGGTTCATATACCAGCATTATCAGGTACACAAGGGGTCTTTAAGGAGACGGTAATTCTGTTGCTGCCATCTGTTTTGTGGCAATTCCGGCATATCCTCAGAGAATAGTGAACACGAAAGGGTTCAAGTGCAGGGATGAGCCCTATCAGTATATATTTCCCCCATATTTGATTAATACTCTGTAGTCAGAGATCTTGGAGAGTTCTTTGATAGCCTGTTAAATCAGTTGTTATCGAGCGAGATAGAGAGGGTATCAGAATATCAGGTACCTGCCCCTCACAGTGACGGCGATATGGAGGAACCACCCGACTTTTATTTAGCACATGCCGCTTTGCACAATATTTATATTTTTAGAGCTGAGATAGGAGATTTCTTAAATAGCTTTACAAGTAGTAGTATCCATAGGGAACCAGTAGAAATAGCTCACTCCTATGTACGCAAGATTTGGGCACTTCTTGAACGACAAATTTTGGAGGCTGGAGGTAAGGAGAGTGTGAAAGTATTCATTGCTCAAAAAATATTTTTAAAGTGAAAAGATAGTGATGTATTCTTGCATTACCTGCAAACAGAGATGCAGACAGTTCAACCAGACCTACAGAATTTTGAGTGTGTTTTCTGGATTGAGTTGGAAGTATTTTTTATTGGGGAATAGTCTGAGAATGGGAGTGGGTCAACAGTTTTATTTATATAAAATTTAGATGTTAATGTTATGAAATTTAGAAAGGACTTTTTCAGAAGTGGGGTAGGGAAGAGTTGGTGCAAGATATACTGCATTTTTGAGGGGTTATCAAGTTGTACAATACTTTCGTTTCGTTACGGACTTAGAGTGCTTAAAGTTTCAGTACACTTAATTGGCCATAAACCGTTGCAGAAGGAGGCTAGTCAGCCACATTTGGATGATTTTGCAGTTAATAGTGGTGGAGAGGAAGAGAGTTTCCTAAAGAAGACTTTATTCTGAAGGGAAATATCATATATTACTTGTTTTACAGTATGATACAGAGTATGAAGAAGAGGAACTTAAAGATAAAAAGGGAGTTTTATATTCCGTAAAGGCCCTTGTCATTGTATCAGTGGAACACTGGGTATGGCTTTCTACGAACCTGCCGAAGAATCAGATTCAATTGCACATTTCTTTCCAATTCCGCATATTATCCGGGTTTTAAGTCAAGGGAACGCTCAAACTACTTGCTCTTATTGTCCAATGTGTCTATCAGTTTTCCAAACAGAATTAAAATTAAAACATCACATGAGGCACTGTAAGCATCATAAATACCAGTCCGTGGAGACAGTTTTGGGCGACAATGCCATCGTGCAGTTCAAGAATTTCCCCAATTTGGCCTTGCAGATTGACAAGATGACGTTAGACATCAAAATCCTACTCGTGGATGTGTGCGACCCATAAAACTTGAATCGTGTTAAGGAGCATGAAGCAATTGCAGTCTTTTATGGGCGTGCTAAAAGAGACTAGAAGAATACCATGCAATTGGTAGAGGTATTTGAGATATTGGGGACGGAAGATTGTGTAGGCACAGCCATGGTTGCATTTCTTAAAAACATATATTGAGCCAATTTTACAGCTGCTCAACGAAAATTATCCGATGACTGTATCACCAGACGACGAATTGGTAATTAAAAATAAAGAAATTTGTTAAGTATTGAAGTTAATTTGTTCGGGTAGTGGGGAAATGTCAGTCCGTAAAAAAAAAACACTTAAGTAATCCAATTTTATGGGGGGGAAGTAACTTTTGTGGACTGACACGTAAATCATTTCATTTAAACGTTAAATAGCAATACCTTCTACTTGTTCACATGAACAATTCCAACTAAGATTCGAAATTGATATTACCAGTGTTGGCACGTTTGCAAAAAGATAAAGTTGTAGATGGCGAATGGGTAGATGGGACTTTTTCGTATAACATCATGCCAAAATCTTCATACAGGCTGCTGCTCTTAGAACTCAAATGAAAAATGGTTAAAAATCGTAATATGTACTTGAAAAAAATCTGTTTTTTATATTCCTATAGTTTTTTCCCCAAATCCTTGAGTCAACTCATTCAAGTACAGAAAAGTGACGAACTTGTTAGTTTCCCCTCATTAAACAGCACTTTCTAGATGATGAAATGTGTAATTTATATATGTGTAAGGGCATGTACCTGTGTGAAAACTACACGTCCGCTTCGAGCCAACATGAGGAAAATTTCTGCCCATCGAAGCGTTTTATGATTCACATCACGATCTTTAATGCACCACTGCCGACTAAGAATTTTCTAAGAAAGGTTTGGACCAAAGGAGGGTATAAAAATAAAGATGATTATTGTAAAATGTACCTAGCAAGTGATGTATTGACGTTAATGGATATTGTCTTTTAAAGCACGGACAAAATTTACGAGGAATTTGACTCGAATTTGGGTTTTAAATTTTCAAGTCCTCATCTGTTGATGGATTTAATTCTAAAAATCAGCAATGGAAACATTTTTCTGATCACCAGCGTGGATCAGCACTTATTCGTAGAGAAATCAATTGGGGAGGGTGTGCTTTTCACGGGAATAATATCCCGGAAACTGACCCGACTGGACAGCGCACCGATGAATAGTAGAATGTGGTTTTTCTTGATATGGCCGTCCTTATCCATTGGCAATATCTCACTTCTCTTTGCTGTGTAGGAGTTAAAAATAGTAGGACAATCTTTGTGCTCCAAATTTTTCCGGCATTTATACTGTTGAGCAGAATGGACCACAAGGATGGTTTTTAGACCGACAGTGAAATACCAGTGGAACTTCATGACTTGGTAAAGGACTTAGTTTCCCCGTGCATAAACAGACCGGTGCCTAGGGATTCATCGAATCCCTATATTTTATCCTTGGTAAAGGATGGGGGTAAGCAATGGACTCCTTCAAAAAAAAGCTTATTGCCTACATTCACCTGAAGAAGAATATCGTTTTACATCATGTTTTTGCGGTGGATGCTGGACAATGGTTTCAAGGTCACATAGATTCTTAGAGCTCTCCAGTGTGATCAAAAGCCATATATGAAGACGTTTATTGATACCTTTGTCAATAAGCGATCTGAGGCAAAACAAAGGTTTAAAAAGAAATCTTTCAACTTATTTCAAATTCATCCTTTGGTAAGATGTCCAAGAATGTGTGCCAAAGAAGCCGTTGCGACGTTGTAACCAACCCAAGAGAATATGTCCAAATCATTGCGTATCTGAATTTCGGATCGTTTACGATCAAAGACTCCAATATGATACTTTTAAATAGGAAAAAAGAAGCGTAGTATTAAATAAAAACAGTAACGGTGGCAATGCAATATTAAAAATTTCAAAAAAACTAATGTTGAAATATCATTACAATGTATTTAAACTCGAATGGCCGGGGGAGGGATCAATTCTAGTTTATTATGGGGACCTAGATTCCCAAAGGTTAAAGGTTAAAACTGAAAATTTTATTTTACGATTTGGAAAATGGTACGCACATTAGCTCTCGAATGAACTACACAAACTCGGACAAATCCATTTACCCGGAGTTAGTGAAGCGCCAAACCCTAAATAAGCTGTTATTAATTCAACAACTAGATAAGTTGTTATCTAGCGCACGATCCCTCGGCGATTGATTGAAATCACAATAAAGTGGAAAAGGTTTAAAAAACGCGAGAAACTCCTCATCACTCCTCAGTAGTTACCCAGAACAGAAGTGAAAAAATCATTCTTGCCAAAGAAGAAGAAAAAACCAAGATTAAAATTTTTTAGATCAAAAAAGGATTCATTTTCCTAAAAATTACATATTTACCACACAAATAATCTCATCCCTCAGTCACCTCAACATTGAATCTTTTCAGTGCAGAAAATGTTAATGTGAGTGTAAAACATTGTTACCATGAACAAAAAATCCCCTGTAACCGCTCTCTGTAATCGTTCATTTTCAAATTTATTCCAGCGAAGACTATTTCATAGATTTGACTTCCACATTTATAGACTTGCAAGTCATGTTTATTCTAAAATCTAAACAATTAAAAACCAAGTGCTGCTGAGGGGTTATTCTATGAAAATTGTGTTCTACACAATGGGTTTAGACAAATAAATGTCTACTTAAATGGAACGTTGGTGAGCACAAGCAGCAATCTATCAAAATATTCAAATTATGTAATTCAGGTTGATGATTCCAGAGTCCTGTAAGAAACTGAGAGATTTATCCACCGGATATGAATATAAGGCAGAAACTGAAACTACCAATATACTTAGAGAGGCTACAACTAGTGATTTACGCTTGGTTTGGAAAATAAACCATTAAATATTTAATATACCTCAATGGACGTGTCCCAATGTTAAGATTTATATAAAATTACAAGTTGCTCCGTCCAATTTCATTTTGTAGAAAGTACCTGCCACTGCACCTGATACAATAGTCTCTCTTACCTCGGCAATGCTTCATGTACGAGAATACATGTTGCGAGTTCTGTTGCTTTGACAATGGGAAAATTAAGAGCTTTTAAAATTAATGTCAAACTGCTCGTTCCGAATAAAATCACAAATCAACGACGTATTGCTACGGGTTCACGTACTTACACCGACTCTTCATTTATTAATAGTGAAATTCTTTAAAAACTTGCTTCGGCTTACGTAAAAAGTGTAAGTGCCATTGGTTCATGAACAAACTCCCACCACAAATTTGAAATGTCAGGACTTTCGTCTCTTGTACGTTAAGTAAATGGAATTCCGATCTATAATTTATCCTTTGTTAAATCCTACAAAACTCTATATGAATTTACAATGCAATCCCTATATCCAGATTCGCAACTATTTGAGAATGGTATAAGCTATGCAATGAATGCAAAAACTCATGTATTGGATTCGTGTCGTTGTATTGGATTCGTCCAGTACTCAAAATATAAGTATTGTCTGAACGGGTACTTTGCGTTTAGAGTGAAAATTTGCTGAGCCGCTAGCAGAGAATAAAGAGAATTGGTCTCGTATAATTAGTTTTAAAACTATTGGGGAATTACCCCTGATGGCAGTGTTCTATTTGACTTCACAGAGTGAACAAAAATCAAATAATCAATGTATTTAACTTGGATACCTATATTTCCAACTACAAACCCTATTGCATACCCTTGGATATCCTTGAACATGTTCAAAGGGTTAACGATACCATTATCATTATTAATAGAACTCCTACAACTGTAAAGACAGGGTATTGGCTATGTATCTTTCAAACAGCAGTGAATTTTGAATTTTTCCGACGCTCTTGGCCTACCGTAAGCATTCTACTTACCCCAATTCAAAAACTTTCTTGAGCAAAGCGTAAAAACTTTTAGTAAAAATTGAATACGATTACAAGACTTATCGACCAACATCTGTGGTTTCAATGCACTACTATATTTTATTTTTCGATGTCGTGGATATACTTACAATAGATATACTTGCATTTGCTTATACAATCCAAAATTGAACGACTTTCTAGTTTAAAATATCATTTCCTACCAGTATAATATAGATTTTAGTGCCCTAAGAGTAAAGAACTTTAAAGATTTTTGTGAATTTATTTCAGCTTGTACTCATCTTGGCATTCAAACTCAGGGTCATATTTTCTACGTCAGAATGTAAATTGAATTTTATTATATTTCCTTGTAAAGCCAATAAAAATATTCTGATTCATGTCATAAAATTTACGTATTCCAATTTGCTTATTTGAAGCAATGTCACCCAAGTTATTCTCATCTGAAGAAACACTTTCTGTAACAGCCAAATAAAAAACAATTTGTGCCAAAACAATTTACAGCCACGACGATACCAGTCTCTTAAATATAAACTGAAATCGTGTTTAGGGTTCTTTCAATCACACAAGAGTAAGTACTCTCCCATTGAGGAAATTCATCATACTGACAATTGGAGCATAGAAAACCTCTAGTATGAGAGTCACAATCATATGCAAGACAGGAATTACGATCTTTAAGTTGCATAGTATGTCCTCTATGGAATTTACAGGGATTTCATAATCTACACTTTCTGTCATAGTTAGCAATAATAGTTCAATTCTCACAGGATGACCAGCTGCCGAATGTATACAAAGATAATGGAGATGTTTAAAAAATTTAAAAAATTTATTTCTGTTGACTGTATCAATTCTATAAAGAAACCGACTTGTGATCGATAAAATACATGTTTCTTTTACTTTTAGGAGGAGGAGTAATCCAGAGACGTCAAAAAATATATTCAATCAGGACTTTATGACTTATTTGTTGTTGCCATGCCAAAAAACTTGTCTTAAAAGAATTTACGGTATTGTTCAAAATCAAATCCATAATATCATTTTGTTGTGTTTCAATTAGAATGTCAATAAATTGAGTAAATGCTTCTGGCCCATGACGTAAGAGTTTCATACAATAGTCCAAAGATGGAGAATCATTTTTCATTATATCTTCAAGCATTCTTTGAGGAAATATTTGTCTTTGAACAGGTAACTCTTGAAAATGGTCATGTAGAGTCAAGCATTTTTCCAAAGTCACCAGATTCCATATAACTTTTGTTTCTCAAATTCAACCACTTTTAAGCTTGAGACTCTTACTACCGATAATAGACTAATAAAGAATGAATATTCTTTCTACCATCTCATCGCCAGTAAAACATCCAACAAGAAAAACATTTTTCGATTTCCAAACACTTTTTTTCATAGTGATTCATGATCCAATGAATGTGTCCGTTGGTAAACTATCATTGGCACTAGTAATGTTTGCAGGGGGTTTGTTTTTCATGAACTCATCTTTAATTTTATTGGTGATATTCTCTGCCAGTGCTCTTTTTATTTTGCCAGTGATTTTTCTGTCTATTACGAAATTACTTTTACATAGGTTGCAGCTTCGACATATAGAAGATATATGTTGCGTGATAATGTTGCAAAATTGCACCAGTCTGCTTTTTACCTTTTATTGAATTTTAATACTGGGATGAAAGTGATAATATTTATCAAGTGATAACGTGCTACCAGCAGCAGCATAAGCAAGAAGCTGACCCTCACCATCAACAACTATTTTCGTATTTTTATTTTCTTAAAACACTAATTTCCCTGGCACTGTTACTCTCGCATAATCACCACTATAACGCTTGAATTTTTTCGGTACCCAAAAGAAATTTAGCATCTCGCTGTCGTTACAACGCACGCATATTAATCCAATAGTGTTATCATTTGCAATTGTTCCATAATTAAAATATTTGTCCTTGTCAGCATTCAATGCTACTAAAACTTTATCTTGCACAAACATCTTCTTAAAATATTTCATCTTCACTTTTTAAAAATAAGATGTAGTTGTTTATCATTCCAATGCACAGATAATAGTGAGGTAGGCGACCCGTAAGATATGACAAAACAACTTACGCGAGATTACGTCATCTTCAACATTGGTAAACAGTTACGGAATAGCCTGGTGTACGTAATAAATAATACCGGTGTATTAAAGGTTCCCCACTTGAATGGCGGTCCCTGAAGGTTGTTCCCTACACTCTTAGGTTTTCAAACAATTAGTATAACAACCAAAGAGAAAAACATCTCCTATTAAGTAAAAAACCCGCGTTTACGTCTAGAGGGACTCGCCGTTAAATTTCTTCATGGTTAATGGTAAAGAAGAAAAGAGTAGCGGCTATGGGCTCGCTTAAATAGATTGAGGGGATATTACTTATGTGAATCCAAAACGCAAGGAATATGACGTTATCAGTGCTCACTGGTCGTTTCAGTTGCAATTAAGAGAATTAGGAGCTATGTTGGAGTTTCGATTGAAATATCGGATTGGGGAAATTAAACCAATTAAATGGTTCCTGGAGCTGATCTCTCTTCCCTACTAACTTTTATAACTAAACTACAACCGATTCGACCTATTTAGCTACAGTACGAAGATTATTATAAAAAGTATTGAGGTAGTGAGGTACTTTATTAGTGAATAAACCGGAAAATCCGGTATTTCACATCTACAACTAAAAAAATGGTGAAATGACGCTAAAGAAAAGAGAAATAAGCACAACAAAACACAGAAAGAAAAAAAGAAAATAGAACTGCAATCTAAACAGTAAGCATATCATTTTGGAAATTAACTATGCACATTCATCAAGTCGGACGATTGCAATGAAAAATTGAGTTACTAAAGACTGAGTAAATTTACAGACGCGAAGCAAATAGAAATCGAAAGGAGAGAAGAATAACAGCTCATTTAAGAAATCTATCAAAATAGAGCGAGGAAAAGAATAATTAGCACATTCAAAGAGGAGGTGATAACCATTTTCAATACCACCCGCTGGAGCAGAGTGGAGGGTCGTTTTTCCCAATTCTATGTAGAAAACAATTTAGGAGTCTTTGAAGAGTTATAAATTTGGTTAAGCAAGGAGATGAGTTGAATTTCGTAAGAGACAAAAGGTAATCCTTATTACGAGAAAGTCCGTCGTCCAGCTACTGACGGAATTCTCAAACCTGTTATACCAGTTATGATATATTGCATTGGTCAAAACAGTATGGGGAACAGCAAGAGAGGGAGTGGTATTCTTTTATATTATAATAAATGTGCCCAAAAATTAAGCAGCTAGTTCTTCAGTAAAGAAATAATGATCAAGAAGAATGGCAAAATCAGCATATCAGCAGAGTGGGGGT
The DNA here is from genome assembly GCF_032884065.1 of Artemia franciscana. NCBI lineage: Eukaryota > Metazoa > Arthropoda > Branchiopoda > Anostraca > Artemiidae > Artemia > Artemia franciscana. The sequence continues at coordinate 35,097,600 of NC_088879.1, read as the reverse complement.
GACAAATTTGGTCATTTTTATGGACGATTTTTTTTAATAACGTCACAGGGATATTTCAAAAGCTCAATAGTCAACTAAGAACACACCAGAGATTGCCGCTATGATCTCGCTTGAATCAGTTCTTAATGATTTGGAAATAACGTCACAATAACGTCACCGGGATATTTCAAAAGCTCAATAGTCAACTAAGAACACACCGGAGATTGCCGCTATGATCTCGCTTGAAGCAGTTCTAAATGATTTGGAAATAACGTCACAATAACGTCACAGGGATATTTCAAAAGCTCAATAGTCAACTAAGAACACACCAGAGATTGCCGCTATGATCTCGCTTGAAGCAGTTCTAAATGATTTGGAAATAACGTCACAATAACGTCACAGGGATATTTCAAAAGCTCAATAGTCAACTAAGAACACACCGGAGATTGCCGCTATGATCTCGCTTGAAGCAGTTCTAAATGATTTGGAAATAACGTCACAATAACGTCACAGGGATATTTCAAAAGCTCAATAGTCAACTAAGAACACACCAGAGATTGCCGCTATGATCTCGCTTGAAGCAGTTCTAAATGATTTGGAAATAACGTCACAATAACGTCACAGGGATATTTCAAAAGCTCAATAGTCAACTAAGAACACACCGGAGATTGCCGCTATGATCTCGCTTGAAGCAGTTCTAAATGATTACGAAATAAAAATTAGGGACGACCTCTGAGCTGAAAGTAGGGCTTTCCTTGTATAAGTTTTTCTGATTCCACTAATCCATATTGGAGCATTAACTAGGCTCACCTATTTACTTGATGATAAGGTTTTGAAGGCGTTATATTTGTATAAATATTAATATGGAACATATTAGGACCTGTAATGGACCCTTGTTTTTCGCATTTTTTATATTAAAATGAGGATGATTTAATTGAAAAAAACCTTCTGCTCAAAATAAAGAATGAAGTTGAAACCTAATACAAGCAACAATTTTAAAATTATAAAATATTTTTCTCTCCAAATTATTGAAGAGGTAACTGCCATACCCCTTGCCTCTTCCTCAACATCACCACTAATCTTATTCCCAGGATCACTCCACAGCCCAGAAAAATATTCAAGAGGTATCTGTTTGGCCCAGGTCAACTTAGTGTACTAAAAATTAAGAAATTTTGGTAGCCAACATATCTCTAGGTTGGTAGCCAACATATCTCTAGGTTGGTAGCCAACATATCTCTAGGTTGGTAGCCAACATATCTCTAGGTTGGTAGCCAACATATCTCTAGGTTGGTAGCCAACATATCTCTAGGTTGGTAGCCAACATATCTCTAGGCTGGTAGCCAACATATCTCTAGGTTGGTAGCCAACATATCTCTAGGTTGGTAGCCAACATATCTCTAGGTTGGTAGCCAACATATCTCTAGGCTGGTAGCCAACATGTCTCTAGGTTGGTAGCCAACATATCTCTAGGTTGGTAGCCAACATATCTCTAGGTTGGTAGCCAACATATCTCTAGGCACATAAATTTTGTTTAGGCAAACGGCTTTTGCGATTCAGCAAGATTTGTGATTCAATGCAGGTCAGACTTAAAGATCATCGAAAAGAGTTATACAGATTCACGAAAGGGATTGGCGACTTGTAAAAACAACCTCTGTTAACAAACAGCGCAGGTCAGATTTCTGATTGACCAATCCGTGTCAACGAAATTGAAACAATCCTGAGATTTTGTAAAAAATGCAGATTTTCTACGTAAGAAATTGCTAACATTCCCACTACCTCCCGTAGATGTGCTAAATGTCTTGATTCTCGTGTATACTGTAAAGATATCTTCAGTAGGAATGATATTTTTACCTTATACGAAAAATTCGCATGATTACCAAAATATTTGTTATTGTACCAGAACAGAACAAATTCAGTACTCGACTTTTGTCATTGCACATATGAAATGAAAGGGTCGGGTGAACAACCGATAAAGCACTTTTATTTTAAAGGTGGTAGAGCCTGATAGCGTCCAGACCATGGGTTCAACGACTTGCAAAAATTGAAGGGCGAACATAATCATTGTATCAAAAGCAATAAGGGTAATAAGGAAGCAATAACTACTTGTTTCAAAGTTGATTTGTGGGAGGTAAACGGAGGAGAAGTAAGTGGGAAATCATTACGCTTCGGGAATACCAAAGTTCGTTTTTCTATACCTTTCCCACATCAGGTTTGCATTTTAAGAGCATCAACAGGCAAACGCTCAAGTTTTCCATTTTTGAGGTCAGAGATATCCTCGGTGTTTTTCATTCTAGTTTTTTAATAGTAACTGAATTGTTTGATAATTATTTAAATAATTACCTTGTTGTCGATCTTGATGCACGATCCCTTCCACTTGTCATCATCGTGATGACAAAAATGTTACCAACTATTCCACAGAGGAAAGTGAACGCATGCGTTGTCACGATGAGCCCAAATTCTGAATTGTATTTCCATGGATTTAACATATCTGTTATATTGGGTACAAGAACAACAAATTCGTCTTGTTCGTAGTCTTCATAGCTGTCACTATCTTCAAAAAGAGAAGAGTTGATGAGGGAGCAGTCAAAATCACTACAGTCCATTGCCTAAAATACAAATAATATTGTTTATTAGAAGCTCAACTTGACTTAAGACAGTGTCCACCCACTCTGGCTTCTCGTTATACCAATCCCCTGGTTTCCAGTAAAGTACGGCCTTTTGTATTTAGACTGATGCTCCTTTATATCTACACTTGGGTTTAATATATGCTTATGTTGAAACCCAAAAACACATAACGTTGGAGCAGAAGCTTACTATTTCAGCTTCCTTTGAAACCCAATAAAAAAAAAACATATGACATTATAATATTTCTCCGTATTCAGTGTTGGGCAGCTATTGATACTCTCTTGCTAAAATATATCTCTAGTTCTTATAACTTTGCTTCCTCGGCTCCAGGAGAGAGAGGGCAGAGACGTTAAATCAGTGGAGACATGTCCTTTTTCGTTTCAGAAACTTGAGTCAATGGCATTGTGGAAGGGTCACGAAAACCCTTCATTCTCCTTTTTCAAATCCAGATCCCTCAATCTGTGTATGGTGGAGTGGCCATCATCTTAAGTTCCCTCGCATAGAGGTCACTTCCTGAGTGAGAACCCTTGTCACATAGAGTAGCAAGAGGTTTGGGCTCAGGTTCAGGTGCTTTTATTTTTTACAATAATTACAACATAAGTGTAACCTACTCCCGGCAGAGAGCATAGCGCGAATGGCAGGGGAGGGCAATTTAAAGGCCATTTATTCAACATATCAGTTATTATAGCTTATGCTCCAATTTGAGACTTTACCAACTTCTAAGTTGTGCACTTCAGAAGGTCTCGAAACGAGACCTCACCTTGAGTGGAGGCCACTTTAATACCAAAATCGGCAGAAAATTATCCAATACTGATTCACCAATTGGCCAGTTTAGTATTGCAACCAAATATAGCAGGGGATCAAGGCTTCATTATTTTCCCATGAGAAATGATTTGGTCACTACCAATACCCTATTCAAACACAATACCAGCCATAGAGCCTCGCGATATTCAAGAGATGGTACAGCAAAAAGCCAGATTGATTACATCCTAATATCTGCCATTGAAAATTGACTGCTTCAGATAGTACATCGTACATTGGAGCAGAAACTGGTTCAATGCGTCAGATTGTCTCCTAGTCAAGCTAGATTTTAGAAAAGGTAGAGGATATGTCGACCATGTTTTCACTCTTAGGTTAATAATTGAGAAGTCCCTTCGTTGTCAAACACCTTTGGTCCTCAGTTTTATCGATTATGAGCAAGCTTTCGATTCTGTTGATAGAACAGCGTTAACAAAGGTCTTTTCGTTATATGGTATACCTGAAAAATACATTAAAGTGATTTGCGCTATGTACGTGAATAATACTGCTGCCGTTAAGGTAGGAAATGAGGTTAGCAACTGGTTTTGTATTAAATCACGAGTTAAGCAGGTTTGTGTTCTATCCCCCTTTATATGGATCATTTTGATGGACTTCGTCTTAAGGAGCACAGGAAAGGCAATTGGAGACCATGGAATCAAATGGGGAGGAAGAACGCTCCTGGACTTAGATTATGCTGATGATTTAAGCATATTAGATGAAAGTGTGAGCAAAATGAATGAATTTTTAGAGGTTTTACTAGTTCAGGGTGCTAAAATAGGCTTGAAAATTAATGTTAAGAAGACTAAGTCACTAAGGCTAGGAATAAGTGAAGATGAACAGGTGACATTAGGTAACGAAAAGATTGATCAGGTTGGGAGCTTCAGTTACCTTGGTAGTATTATTAGTAAAGATGGTGGGAGCAGTGAAGATGTTAAAAGTAGAATAGCTAAGGCCCAGGGTGTTTTTTTCCCAGATTAAAAAAGTTTGGAAGAATAGAAAGATAAGTCTACAAACCAAGATTAGAATATTGGAAGCTACAGTCATGACAGTGGTCAAATATGGCTCTGAAGCATGGGCACTCCGAAAAGCAGATGAAAATTTACTAGATGTTTTCCAGAGAAATCGCCTACGGATTGTTCTGGGTACTCGGCTGACTGACCGTATTTCAAACAGTAGGTTGTACGAAAAGTGTGGTTCAATCCCGCTTTCTGGGGGTATAATGAAAGAAAGGTTGAGATGGCTAGGCCACGTTCTACGGATGAAGAATGACAGATTACCGAAGATTCTCCTTTTTGGCCAACCGTCTGGGGCTACACGGAAAGCAGGTCGTCCTTGTCTGGGTTGGGAGGATGTCATAAATAAAGATTTAAAGGAAATGGGAACTTCCTGGGAGGGTGTAAAGAGGGAGGCTTTAAATAGATTAGGTTGGAGGAGGAGCGTGCGTAGCTGTGTTGGCCTCAGGCGGCTTGGTGCTGCAGTGAGTTATTACTAGTAGTAGTGGTAGCAATTGTTTTGATGATCTTAATATACGACAGGCACTTAGCTTATAAATCTCTAATTATTTTAAGCTCTCCAAGTGCAAACTACAAGGAGTGAACCCCCTGTTTGGATGAAGAATAGGTAACCAAACGCAATGCAATCCACGAGGTCGCATAAGCTACGATAGGATAGCGCAAAAGGCTATCCAAAAAATGGATTTCCCCATGTTCAGTCCAGCTGAGAGCGCAAGCAACAGACTTCAGACATTAAATCGGAGTTTTTCAAAAGCCACAGAAGATATAACCACCAGTCGGCTAAGAATGAAAAGAACCAGCATTGAGAAAAAATCGCAGAAGACATTGAAGCTGCTGCCTCCAGATCCGCAACCAGGGAGATCTACTAGCTCCTAAAATAAATAAGGAGGAAATCACACAAGCCTGCTAGAACCTCTGTCAAAGATGAAATGGCGGCTTATCTGAAAAAAAAATCAGAAATAATCCGTCGCTAGAAGTAAAACTTTGACAAACCACTTAAAACAGCACAAGCTCTTCATATTAACATATCATAATAGCCATAACCCAAGCCTTATCCCTGATCACCAGCAGGAATTGAAGCCATCCAGCAGTACCTACAAGGACGTCGACGTGGCCCCCTCATATTACATGAAGCCCAACAAGCAATCAATTGTCTGAAAAGTAACAAAACCCCTAGTCCCGATGCTATCCCTGCTAAACCCTAAAAGTATGGAGGGACAGAATTTGTCAGCAGGCACCATAAACTAGCCTCTCATATAGGGGAAGAAGAGATGCTTCTACAGTTCATGATGACTCTATCATCTACTTTTTTTGAAAAATGGGCTAAAGACAAGATGCAGCAATTATCGTGGGATCTCCCTCATCTGAATTGTCACTAAGAATTTTCACCATAGTGCTACGCGATTGCTTTCATGTCCAGAGCAAGTTGAAGCAAAGGCCCAATCAAATGGGATTCCACCCAGAGGATAATTGACCAGCTATTCATCACAGGGCAAAATACCATAGACCGACAGTGCCTCTATTTATAGATTCTATAACAGCTTTTGACTCAGTTCTAAGGGATGGAATCTGGAAGGCCATGACGGAGGATTGAGAACCAGACAATACAGTTAAACTTATTCAAGCATGCTTCCAGAGTGCGCAAGCCCAAATTTGAATCGGCGTGGAGCTCTCTTCGATGTTCCAAATTTGATTTTTGTGTCCGACAGGAATGTATATTCTCTCCTGTCTTATTTAATTTGGTAATCGACTGGATTATGACTAAGGAAATCACAACCTTCTTAGGCGTTGCAGTAAGCCCGAAGTTTGTCATTACTGATCTAGACAAAACCAACAATATTACCTTATTAGCTGAATGTCATTCAGAAGCCCAGTCTCTGCTATCGAAAGTAGCTGAAGCATTCTATCTTGTGGGTTTGAAAATAAACTCCTCTAAGACAAAAGTTCATGTGTCTGGTATATCACCTCAAGAACCCCCCCAATCTTACTAGAACAGTCCTCCATAGACGAGATGCCTTTTTGGTAGACCCAGTTGGATAATGCAGATCAGAAATTCGGTCGAGAATCGCTTTAGCAACTGGAGTCTTCAGCAAGTTAAACCACTCTCTATGGGACTAGAAAAAATTTCTTTTAAAGACAAGAATAAGGATATATCTGATATAGAAGCATCCGACATAAAAGCCCTCGATGCATTCAACCATCCATGTCTAAAGAGAATTATTGGCGACAAACCTAGTAATCGTGTCAGCAATGATGAATCCCACAAAAATTGCCATCAATATTATAGATGGATAGATAGATAGATCAATTTTCCATACAACAGTAAAATAATTACCCAATGATCTACAAATCCCACGAAAGGCTCCATGGCCTGTGGGAGGAGATTTGGATACTCTAATCAAACAGAGAAGACTCCCATGATTCGGTCATGCACTTTGTCGCCTATAGCACACCTCGTTAATAAGGCCCTTAGATGTACTCTGCTTTCGGGATGGAAAAAGTGACATAAAGGATATAAAAAACATGGCTTGCTTGTTAGAACCACTCCATGGCTTCACAAAATGTGGAGGAAGATGGGATGAGTTCTGGGTCAAATTCATTTGAGCCTGGCTACTGGAAACCAGGGAGAGTTGAGAGGCTTGAGTTCTGCTACAAGCCCAAATAAATACTATTGACTTCTGTATTCTTAGCGAAACAGTATTAGCAAATAATATTCCCACTGGCACCCTTCGTATGTGGAGACACAACCCTGTCATTTGTACTGACTTTCTAATCACCAAAATTAGCAAATAGTAATCTGTTTTAGCTGCTTCTGAACTTCTTCCGTACCAAAATAAGAAAGCTACTGTCCTGACTTTAGATTAAAAGTGACCCAACCTGGGTGCCGAAATATGAGTATCAAAATTTCCTTAGTTTCCAGGCATCCCTAGGAATAATTATAAGTGACATTGATTCTTAGGAGCTCATATTCCTACTAAGACCCGTTTTGTCATTTATACATATGTAAAAGAGTTGCTGCAGACCCTCTGGGTAAATGGAATAAGAGATTTCCATTGATATCATAACTATCATAACTATAAAGCTTGCAGTGACCTTGCATACAACAATAAATGTAGAAAAAACTTCCTTACTTCGCAATATCAATACATAGCCAAGCTTGATTAAGTCTTTCTATTGGTTTTCTAGAAATGGAAAAAAGTTCTTCTGCATATGTAACTCACGCTTTTCTATTTTACCTTAAGAATGACCTAGTTCGGATTAAGGAGAGCGTCACTACTGATATCACAAATGCATTTTTTTTTCTATTTGTTGATGCAGGCATGCTCTATTTTTGACTGCCAATAGTCAAAACTTAAGACTTAGTTATTTTCATCTTGCCAAGAGTTCGGAAGACATAGGTTACATTGCAAATGAATCCGATATCGATTAGCACCTTGCTATAATACAAACCAACATGTGTAGTGAACCTTTAAGAATGCTTTGGAGCTTGTCTCCAAAAGGTTCACTCAATCACTTTATTCTTTGCATTTTGTTTCTATATTCTCAAACTTGTTTTCAATTTACAAGTTTTCAGTAGGGGAAACTGGGAATTTTTTGCAAAAAGGACATTTGAGATATGTCTTTGAGAAGTTCTTCAGTTTTTCGGACAATCTTGTAATTATTTTATATTAATTTGCTTTTATTAGTGTGTTTTAATATGTTAATTTTTAATTCATAATAATTCATACAATTCATTTTTAAACCGTATGAAAAAAGCGGTTTCATTAGCTGTAGTGTTTTTTTTATAGGTTATGAAGAAAAAAGACTAGTGACATAGTTTAATCAAGTGGTGGGGTTTTAGTTAAAATGTTCTGATCAAGTTATGGCCTATCAATTTATGGCAATTTATAATCTCATTTTACCTACAGAAAGATACGTTTAGAATATCTAAGGCCAAACGACCATAAGCCCAGACAGAAACATCTCATTAATAGCAAATAGAGTGTCAACAAGTAGAAGTTGTATTGCCTAGTCTTCTTTGGTGAATTTTCCATTGTACATACTGTTGTACTGTTGTACATACTGCTGATGATGAACACTGTATATGTGTTCGAAATATCCAGTTAAATAATTTTATATCTATTCACTGTCAATAAAAAGAGATCATCCCTATTTTGAACTGTTTTACTATTGTACATACTAGGTATCCAGTTTGTATCCCCGCCGTAGCGTAATACTTGTAGGCATGAATATATAATGAGTCAGAGGCAATAAGCTTGGGACTGTCTATGCAGGATTTCAACTCTTGTTGATGGAAGAGCATCGCCAAGTGCTGAAAACCATGTTGTGACAAGGATAGGCCAACAAAGCCTCTATTGATACTGGAGATCCCAGGGACTTCTTGCTGTCCAGTTCTAAGCCGGATTAAGCACGTCGGTGTAGATTTGAGAAGATAGGGTGCTCCCCGTCCTGCACTGGTATCCAGGATCATTACTTGTCCTGAGGTCAAAATAATTTCAATGATTTGCAGGACATGAAAATTGGACCTTGGAATGTTATGGCGTCAAAAAAGGACCATCGTACTGACATTTTGACAGACGAATTCAGACGATTCGAACTGGCTTTATAAGGAGTTTCACAAAACCATATCCCAGGGGTAATAAGCATGAAATTAGGCGATAAAGAATTTTTTACTTAGGTAGAAAGATGGTTTACATAGACAGGTAGTAGGGCTCATGTTGAGTAAGAAAGCTGCCAAGTCTTGTTTAGGCTGGAAAGGTGTTAATAATAGAATACTAATCACTCATTTTATGACTAAAAAGTTCAGGGTGTCAGTTAAAGTAGTATATGCCCCTGTTGAACCGAATAACGAATTTCTCCTACTGTTACATGAACCAATAGACAGGGTCCCATGTAGAAATATAATGTTTTCACTGGAGATTTTAACGCCCATGTTGGTAGAAAAAGGGATAGATGGCATCCTAGCCTAGGTAAATTTGGTGTAGAAAAAGAAAACACTAACAGCTACAGACTTTTGCAATTTTGTAGGCATAATAATTTAGTTATAACCAAAGTCGTGTTTGGTCATAAAATGACACATATATTGACATGGTACCCACGTGATGGTAAAACAGAAAATCTTATAGATTATGTTATAGTAAACTGAAGACTGGCAGGATCAATACAAGATACTAGGGTATATAAGAGTAATGTTATTAATATTAAAAGTGAAGATCACTATCAAATAGTGTCTAGGGTTAATTTAAAACTAAATTTCGGAGGGTAACTACCTCCAGGGATGGTATGATATCGGTAGACTCCAGGATGAGAATTTAAGAGAAACTTTTCAGGAACAATTGAATACTAAATTTGAGAACTTAAAATTTGACAATGTGGAAGATTGTTGAAATAATTTTAGAAAAACATTTTGTGAATTTGCTGATGGTGTCTTAGGGATGAAAGTTAAGACTGCAGCTAGGAATATTAGTGAAAAAGCCTTATGTGTAATTGATAGGAGAAGGGGTTTGTACAAGAATTATCTGAGTGATACATCATATGAAAACAAAAGGAATGTCAGAAAGTGGAGAAAGCATTAAAATATGAACTAAGGAGGTATGAAGTGTAGGCCATGGATTAAATTGCCGAGGATCTGGAAGATGCAGCTAGAGAGTATAATAGTAAAATATTGTGCTGGCATGTTAATAAATTGAGAGGGAGTTGTCAATTCGGATATTTCCCAGTTAAAGATAGGAACGGGGACACAATTAGTAATAAGGAAAGAGTTTCTGTTTTTTCTTTTTTATGTTTTAATTTTTTTTTCTTTTTTTCTACGGTGTGCGTAGCTGTGTTGGCCTCGGGCGACTAAATGCTGGGAACTTATATCTTAGTAAGTAGGCTATTGTTTTGTGTTTTTTTTTGTAATTAATTTCTTTTTTCACTTCTATATACTTTTACTTTAATTGACATACTTTTTCCATTGCCATTAGAAAAATTTTTGTCTCTAAGCTTCACTAAATAAAAAAAACAAGTTTTTCAACAGAACGTTGAAAGATTTTTTCAACCCTCATCAACATCTCGCTCTTCACGCTACAGTTTTTCGGCAATTCTAAAAAAAAGTTACTTATTGTTCTAATTAAACGACCCTTGTGTTTCAAGAGTTCTTTATAAAGAATTGGGACAAATTTAAACTTTAGCGTAAAGAACGTGGTGTTGATGAGGGGGCAGCCGGCCTCATGTACGTAATAATTTTGTTCGTTTTAGGTTTTAATGTTGTTCCTTACTTTCAGTTGGAAAAAACTAGTTTTATATTTAATTTCTGATCGTTTTTTTAAATAACGTCAGGATAGCTGACCCGCCTCGTGGAAAAATCCCCCTCCCCCAAAAAAATATCCTATGGGTAATTCTTACCCTGGACAATTAACTTTTGTGAAGACTTACCCTGGACAATTTCTCTTAACATCCCCACGCCTAAAATTGAATCGGTAGAGAGAAAGCAAGACAAAGAAATTTCGTATAGGACTGACAAATTCACTCAGTGTAAAACTTGAAATTTTTCTCTCAAAATTTTCCTCCTGGAAATTTTCCTCTCTATGAAAAATTCTCCCAGCATAAAATTCGTCCTCCCCTTTCCTCCTGAAAAATGTATGGATACTTCCCAATAGCAAATAAAACAATGGTTAAATGGTGTAGAACTCGAAATTTTTCTCTCTAAGTTTTCCTCCTGGAAGTTTTCCTCTCTATGAAAAATTCTCCCAGCAAAAAATTCGTCCTCCCCTTTCCTCCCGAAAAATATATGCATACTTCTTAATAATAAATAGAACAATGGTTAAATGGTGTAGAACTCGAAATTTTTTTCTCTAAGTTTTCCTCCTGGAAGTTTTCCTCTCTATGAAAAATTCTCCCAGCAAAAAATTCGTCCTCCCCTTTCCTCCCGAAAAATATATGCATACTTCTTAATAACAAATAGAACAATGGTTAAAAATGGGCAATGGTAAAAAAAACTGCTGTCTCAAAATTTTTATTGGACGATTTTGGGGACAAAGTGACGTGGGAGGGGGCCTAGTTACCCTCCAATTTTTATTTGTTACTTGAAAAGCACACTAGTAATTTTCATTTCTGTTAGAATGAGCCCTCTTTCGACATTTTAGGCCCAATGGGTAAATACGATCACCCTGAAAAAAAAACAAAAAAAAAATAAGAAGCAAACAAACACGCAACCGTTATCTTTCTTCAGGCAAAAATTACAAAATTCCACATTTCTAAAGATATGAGCTTGAAACCTCTACAGTAGGGTTCTTTGAGAAGCTGAATCCGATTATGTGATTTTCATCAAAAATTCTAAGACTTCGAGGGGGTCTTCCCCCGTTTTTCGAAAATCAGACAAATTATTTCAGGCTCGCAGCTATTGACGGTGTAAAACTAAACTTAATAAAACTTATATATTTAGAATCAGCGTATTAAACCAATTCTTTTGATACAGCTATTGGTATCAAGATTCCGTTTTTTAAAGTTTCGTTTAGTATTGAGCCGGGTCACTCCTTATAGTTCGTTACCATGACCTGTTTGATTACCAATCAAAATTCAAGCAGAGATCATTGAAATATTTATCGTTTTTTCTGCGTTACCAAAAGTATTGTATTCATAAAACCTTACTGTTTCATGATATGTAATTGAACAAATACAAAAAGTTTTTCAAATGAAGTAAAGGAGCAAGTTAAGAACTTAAAACTTTAAAACTTTTAAAACCTTGCACTTTAAACAAAAGCTTTTAGTGCTTTAAAAAATCTTATCTTTCCAATAACAAAGTTTCTTTAAAAAAAAATTAAAAAAGTCAAACTTAACAGTAAAGAGTTAGGAGCTAAGGAAGAGACAGTCCCCCTCATTTAGATAAAAATCTTTTCAAAGACGTTTCAAAACGGTTACATGCTTTCATTTGGAAAAGCTCTTTTTTATTTAATTTATGATTGTTTTCCAAATCATACTCAGGCCTAACCAAGATATAATTTGAGGTACCTGTCCCTTAGATTCCTGGTTAATTGCTTTTAATATGTGTAAATCCGTAATTGTACGTTGACTAAGAACCGTTTAATTTTACTACTACTACTAATAATAACTCACTGCAGCACCAAGCCACCTGAGGCCGACACAGCTACGCAAGCTCCTCCTCCAACCTAATCTATCTAAAGCCTCCCTCTTTACACCCTCCCAGGAAGTTCCCATTTCCTTTAAATCTTTATTTATGACATCCTCTCAACCCAGACAAGGACGACCTGTTTTCCGTGTAGCCCCAGACGGTTGACCAAAAAGGACAATCTTCGGTAATCTGTCATCCTTCATCCGTAGAACGTGGCCTAGCCATCTCAACCTTTCTTTCATTATAGCCCTAGAAAGCGGGATTGAACCACATTTTTCGTACAGCCTACTGTTTGAAATACGGTCAGTCAGCCGGGTACCCAGAACAATCCGTAGGCAATTTCTCTGGAAAACATCTAGTAAATTTTCATCTGCTTTTCGGAGCACCCATGCTTCAGAACCGTATTTGACCATTGTCATCACTTTAGCTTCCAATATTCTAATCTTGGTTTGACGACTTATCTTTCTATTCTTCCAAACTTTTTTTAACTGTGAAAAAACACCCTGAGCCTTAGCTATTCTACTTTTAACATCTTCACTGCTCCCACCATCTTTGCTGAAAACTAAGTTAATAGCAGTATTTGCTGTCCCAAAGAAGTTTCCTGGCGGAGCTAATGATGGCCTACCTTACCTTTTCCACCTCTGTGCTGGTAGGCATGGGAATGTAACATTTTAGCTGTATTGAGAAACATTTTAATTCATTCCTACTCCCACCCTACCTCTTTAACATTTAACTGAATTTTCATGAAGAGTAAGCAGTTTTTCCGTTAAAATGTTCGTTTTAGAATTAACCTGAAAATTAATTAACCTAAAGAATTGACTAACCTTAAAGAATTATAATCAAAAGATTAAATAAATAAAAGAATTAATTAACCCTAATTAACCTAATTAACTTAACCTAAAGAATTACTCATTCCCTCTCATTATAGCTGATACGCAATTACAATCCCCGAACGTAGCCTAGTTTCATTGCAAATAAAGCGAATCAACTTGGTTGAGCCCAGTACTACCACCGTTTGGCATTACTTCTTTTGTAACTGGGAAGCCTAAAATATAGTTATTGATACTTTTAAATTAATTAGCTTCTCAGAATTTTAAATTTATCGCAAATTCGTCCTCTTTTGGGATAAAGTCATAGTTTGATGCCCTAAAATGGCAGATAACAAGACTTTGCCTGACCTAATCTGTATGGTCACTTAAAAAGAGCTATAAATTTAAAATTATGAGCTCACTCCCAATTATGTTGGACCTTCGGTTTTATACTTTGATAAAATTAGTATATAATTTCTGCAGGTTAGCTGCAGAAGTACTGCAGAATTGTATCTACTCAATAACCGAAGCGACGAATCGGGTTAAAGGCAGGTATTCTGCTTTTTAAATGAATAATGAATCATGTTCATGCAACTTAATTCCACAATCATTAAAAACAAACCGAGCTTCATAGCAGAAGACTTTAAAGTGCCAAGGGCATCAAAATGAAAACATATTTTGTATTTATCCTCTCATCTGAAGAACGTATTTATCTTAGGTCTGTTCATACCAGAAAATCAGGGGTTCCAGCGAATTTTCTTTTAGTTGCTATAAGCATTTTTAGTTAGAATCCAGAAGTAATACAAACTACAGTACAACAGCTAAGTACAAACAGCAGCACAAACAGCTAGACTGCAGAAATTATATACACCTTGTGAAACATTAGATAAAAAAACATATTCTTATTTTCAGCTGAAAGTAAGGAGCAACATTAAATCTTAAAACAAACAGAAATTACTACGTATATGAAGGGGGCTGCCTTCTACTTAAAACCTCACTCTTACATTCTTAGTTTTGTACATTACTGAACACAGCAGAAGGGTAACTTCTCAACATTTCTAACCCTCTTCAGAAAAAATTCAGTTCCAGATTAGACTAATTGCCTATCTTCTCTCCCTCTGACACAGTTTTATGGGGCCCCTTAAGGGTCAAAACACTCACACCAGGTTTCTGAAACACTTGCACCTGGTTTCTGAAAAAGCTTATGTTTTTGTGCATTCAACTTCCAGTCAAAATCACATTTTACATCTCAGTTACCTGAATATAAGAAAAAAACTATGAATGTAATCTACAGTCAAATTCAGTAACCTACCACTGCTTACCATGATGAATTAAAGAATGAATACCTGCTTACTCCTCTTTAACCACAAAGAATAAAAGTTTACTATTACTGAAAGGCACACAGTTTTGAATACATAATCATAATGTTGCATAAATAACTTCGAATACCACACTGCCTGTCAATGACGATAAGTAAAAGTTCAAGTAGGGAGAAATTTTTTTTAATAGATAGTGATAAATTTTCACAAAAAATACTAGGTATTTCAGTCACATATGCAGTGAACGTCTTCAGTAGTAATACATTCATCATCAGTGAGTAATAATCCACTAGTATATTAATATTGATGACAGTCACTGCCTGTATGACTGAAATATCTAGTATTTTTTCGAAAATTAATCATTGACTATTAAAAGGATTTACCCCTATTTCCACTAGTTTTATAGCAATGTTGCATAAGGATATTACACTGTCAATATTCTAGGACAGATAGTGTTATATACACATTGTCTTATAACCTTGCTCTCACCTTAGTTGTACTTTAAGTAATGTGTAGGTTTTGGGTTATTCTCCTTGATGCTAGACAATCATATATGAGCAGGTGAGTTTTAATAAAACATTGGAAGAACATGAAAAAAAAAACATGGAACAAATAAACCAGGCAAAACTATAGCCCGTGAAGACCAAGAGTTAATGAAAATATTTCGCTGAGACCTAAATTTAGCTGTTTTCAATGCAACAAGAAGAAAAAAGCAGAATAGAGTAAGATACACAAAATTCCATAAAATAAAATAATTTACCCCCCCCCCCAACTCGTTCTCCACGTTCCGTTTCAAGAAAAATCCCCCTTATTGGCCCAATAAGAGTTTCCACTGAAAGATATAGAAGAACATTCATCCCTCACATAGTTGAAATTTTAAACCAATAGCCAATTCCCCTTCTCAATCCACTTTTATCTTATAGTTTTAGTGTATATTTTGTAATTGCAAACTTTTTAATTCTTGCTAGCTAGACTTTTGTTTAAATTTGTTTTCCATGTTTTAACTTTACGAGTTTTTATCGTTTGACTTTTAATGATTGCAATTTTATGATTTTGTACTGACACTAAAGTGCGAATTCGGTCCTTTTGGGCTTGTGATTGCCGCCTTGTTGAGATAAATCTTATCTTATGTAGCCTAAGTGTACGCAAAAAGAGATGTTAATGTTCCACAATTCTGTCTTAAAAAGTGGCATTTCATTTCGTTGGTTTATGTTTGTGAATTCTTTTCACAAGTAAATCCCAGTATTCCTTTTTTCTGAAGAGAAATAGCTTCGTCTTAAAACAAAGGAGTAATTACATTTACTGGAGGGACAAATACCTCCGTCTTTTGAAAACATGACTAAATAATTTAGTCATGAGACTACACTGGTTAAGCATGCCAATATAAGAAAAGCTCGAAAAGAAGAAAAAACGAGGATATTTACAACTAGTGAAAATGCAATACAAATATTTCAGCCGAGACCTCCGTTCGATCGTTCTCAGTAAAAAAAAGGACCTTAAGAAAGCAACCCCGAAACTGAATAAAACCAATTCTTAAGAACTAAAACAAAAGTAAGACCTATTCCAAGCGACGGTGAAATAGTAACTGATTAAGGAATCAAAAATCATTTTCCACCGGCAAAAAATCATTTGAAAAAAGTATTTGCCATTTTTTTTTATTTAGTTATCCTTTCACCCTTGCTTGGAAAGGGTCTTACTTTTAGTTTAGTGGTGTTTTTATGGTTTGATTTTTACTGATTTAAGTGCTGTTTTCTTAAGAGGGCAGCCCGCTTCATATACGTAGTAATTTATGTTTGTTTTCAGTTTTAACGTTGCTCCTTACTTTCAGCTGAAAATAAAAGCATGTTTTTTTTTATCTAATGTTTCACAAGGTGTATATAACTTCTGCAGTCTAGCTGTTTGTACTTAGCAGTTGTACTGTAGTTTGTATTACTTCTGGATTCTAACTAAAAATGCTTATAGCAAAGTCCTTCTATAGCATTTCTTAGCAAAGATAGATTTCTTAGTACACTTTTTAAAAAACAAAGAATTTTTCAAAACATTTGAAGAAAATGCTCCACTTTTAGCAACAATTTATTATGTTGGAAAAACAAATTTTTCAAACAAGCAAAATCGATTTTTTTTTTATCGATTTTTTAATTCAATTTTTTAAGCTAGATTGTTAGGTTTGTTCCGGCAATTTTTGTTAGATTTGTAGTGGCTATTTACACAAACGTGTATTTCAATGCCTTTTTTTTTATTTTAGCTGCCTCCGGTAATACATCTATACTCAATACAAGCAAAACACGCGTTTTGTTTAATTTAGAATGAAATATTTAATTTTCAATGTTGTCATTTTGACAATATTCATGGCCGGCACATACGAAGTACAAGGCCGGCACATACGAAGTGTCTAAATTCAAATTGACATCAAAATATACGAAAAATGCTATATTGTAAAAATAGTGCAACAATTTGCTTTGGGGGACGAGACTGATCAACAATATTTAGAAGAAACAGTACCCAACCATGAAGTTGTTGAACCTTTTCTATCTGCCGAAGGGTCACTTTTAAGTGCGTAGTGAAGGGTAATCAGTCCAGAAGCAATTGAGGCAACCAGCTTGCCGGGTTATTTACATTTATTTGGCTAATTTTTCGACACCAGTGAAGTTGTTTGCAATCCTAATTGTAGGAGGCAGTCTATCTAAGTAAAAGAAAACACAAACCTTTTTACTTTAAGAAGAACAACATTAGTTCAACATTTGATGTTGTAACTTTTCCAGCATCGAACAACACTTGTAATGAAGTTTATTTACAGTTATTTATACACTTCCAATTTGATATATATCATCCAGTCCCAGGGCACTCTGAGCCCGAAGTGACATGTTTAGTGGACAATCAGTCCCAAAGAACTAATCCTTGTTCACAGCTACAATGGACAATAACTCTCTAGTTTTCCACTAGGATCAAGGACATGTTTGCGCAAATTATTTTAAGATTGAATGCAGCTGTTTAAAAGAGAAATTCAAGAGTAAATAGATAACTGGAAGTATTTCTATGCCATAAAAGACAATATAAAGTGGAATTATGAATAAGGAAAAGAATAAGGTCAACTTCCCCATCTCTTGAGCTAGAGTAAAACCTACTTTCACGTATTGTTCGTTGACTCCTTATACATGCTTTATTGCCCACTACGGGTGGCAGCTTTGCCTTCGTACCCCGCCTAAACGATGCAAACTGCAGTCAATGTAAAATGGACCAGAGTTTTTGGAAGTAATTTTAAAGCTTTACTTGAGCCAGCCAATTGGATTGAATTTTCTATTTGCAACAAAATGCAACATCCCATGGTCTTCGTACGAGTATCCTATGCTGCATGGTTACTGCTTTTGAAATTTCATTTATTTGCCACTGTGGCACATGAACACGTAATTTGAAAAGAATTTTCTGTTCTGGGAATAACAACCTTGTTTCCTTCAAGACATACAAACTAAACACATTCCATCTTGAAGCATTATGACGAAGGAAGACGTATCCCTTACATAGACTGTAAGTTAACTCTAAGAATGTTATACCTTAATTTCAGTGGAGAAAACTTGTTTTTTGTTTAATTTCAGAATGTTTTTTCTAGTTACGCCAGGAAATTCCTCCCATCACCGAATAAATTATCGCCCGGAAATCTCCTCTGAAACTTTCTTCCCCACGAAAAATTCTTTCAGTGGGATATCCCCCACTCGCATTATAAGCCCCCAAAAAATTTATGTGTATTTCCTAATATCAAATTGGCTTTCATTCAATAGCAAATTACAAATATGTAGGACATCCCTTTCTCCCTGACTGTGAGAGTTCGTGTCATCTCCAAAGGCAAAGCCACTGGACCTTTCAACTTAGCTGGATGATAGGATTATCTCAAAAGTTTTATCAGGTGTCTTTGGGGAAAATAGGCTTTGGAGGGGGGTTGGCTAACCTTCAATATTTTGGCACTTAGAAAGGCACTAGAAATTTGGATTTCTTTTCAAATGAACTCTCTCGTGAACTTTCAGGACTATTGGTTTGATACGATTACTTCTTGGAAAAACAAACGGAAAAAAATAAACAAACACGTATTTTTTATCTTTATTCTGGTAAAAAGACGATATTCCCCATTTTTATAGATGGGAGCTTAGCGTTTTCAGTAAATTACTTTGTTTTTCAAATTTAGCGTTTTATTAACAAATTTTAGTTTTATGAATCTACAGTTTGACCACAATTACGCTTTTGAGATTGGAGTTGATTCTTTCCTAGCCTCCCCTATCTCCCAACTACACCTGGTACAGATTTTAGTACCAGGTCATATCAAAGACTTCTTCTAGCAGCCCAAATAAGACCAAATCCTGAACTACCTAAAATCCACAGCCCTATCCTTTGTCAGTCAGCTATTGCGTTCATGTTTTCACCAATAGCTGTAACCTAGTAAAGAACTAGCCACAGTCCATGCGAACAAAATTCAAAAATTGTGTTAAAAAAACTGACTTGTAAGAAAAGTTGTAGCTTATTACGGAATGGTTGCAAATATTTGATTCGTGTTGATAGTAAAATGTTATTTAAAAAGTAATATACACAAGTGGAAATATAACTCAAGGTCTTCTATCGGCTGAATTAAACACTTGCTTATAATCTATAAACTCTAAGAGTAAAGGGGTCGGTTGACACAGGCACTCCTTAATTATCAATCTGAGAATGAAAATTAAGTCGATGCATCCTCTTCCCTTTTTAAGATCACACTGTTCTACACTTAAAACTTTATTGACAACATTTTTCAAAAAAATCTTTTTCATAATCTTCAGCACACTGTCTCTAGCCACCCCAACACCTAGTTGGTGGGGCGCTTCGCGCCCCACCAAGCCCCTCCCCCCCCGCGCGCGTAAGTCACACCAAAGAAACAGGCTTGAGGCTGATAGAGAAAAAAAGAACAGAAAGCGTGCCGAGGAACTACCAGAGCAACGCGGAAGCAGACTTGCTGCTAAAAGAGAAAGTGAAAAAAGAAGGCGTGCCGAGGAATTACAAGAACAGCAAGAAATCAGGCTTGCTGCTGATAGAGAAAGTAAGAAAAGAAAGCGTGCCGAGGAATCACAAGAACAGCAAGAAATCAGGCTTGCTGCTAATAGAGAAAGTAAGAAAAGAAAGCGTGCCGAGGAATCAGAGCAACCTGAAAGTTATCGCCTGGCATTCAGGTACAACCCAGTCGATGATTATAGCTTGAGTAGATGTGTTCAAATCGGGACAATGTCTAAAATTTGTCCCTATTGCAAGGCCTTGAAATTCAATGGTGAAACAATGGGAATGTGTTGCGCCTCAGGAAAAGTTAAACTTCCTCTATTGGCTGCACCACCAGAGCCATTGAAGACGAATGAATGCTTGCCTGAAAAATTCTAATTTATGGGCACACGTAAAAATATTAAAATTAACTACAAATATGCGTGTCCGATGCAGAGACAATGGGAAAGCCAAGAATGTTGTATATTCGCAATTTTTACGTAGTTTAACTCCTGCAGACGAAATGAATGCTTGCCTAAAAAATTCTAATTTATGGGCACACGTAAAAATACTAAAATTAACTACAAATATGCGTGTCCGATTGCAAAAGGATGACTCTGGTCAAACAGTAGACTCAATTTCAGGACGTATACAACTACCTGCTGATTTCTGTAATTTAGTGACGTCCAAAAATGAATTGATTGAAAAAGTATTTCCGAATATTCTAAAAAATTATAAAAATAATAAATGGCTAAGTGAAAGAGCGATTCTCGCACCCAAAAATATAGACGTCCACGAAATCAACAATATTGTTTTGACCAAGATTCGAGACCAGGCAGTCCTTTACAAGTCAGTCGACACAGTTTTGGAACCAAATGAAGCGGTTAATTATCCATCTGAATTTTTAAATTCCATAGATCCTTCAGGGTTTCCACCACACGTGCTACAACTAAAAATAGGCGTACCAATAATACTTTTAATAAATATCAACCCACCAAAGCTTTGCAATGGCACGCGACTTGCCGTAAAAAAAACAATGGAAAACCTAATAGAGGCCACAATCTTGACAGGGCCTTATGAGGGTGAGGCTGTTCTTATTCCTCGCATTCCCATGATTCTTTCTGCTTTTTCAATTTAAAAGATTGCAATTCCCAATTCGATTAGTATTTGCAATCACCATTAACAAAGCTCAAGGTCAATCATTAGAAAAATGTTGTATAGATCTTAATACTGATTGTTTTTCCCATGGACAATTGTACGTTGCATGTTCGAGGGTCGGTAAACCTGACAATGTATTTATATGCAGCAACAATTGGACAGCGAAGAATGTTGTATATTCGCAAGTTTTACGCAGTTAATTTGTATTGTATCTATCTATCTATCTATCTATATAAAAACGAGTTGTGTGGATGCATGTTTGTTTGTTTCTAAAAAGAGCGTTTGCATATGACGTCATTATTAGTACATACGGCTTTGTATATGCACAGACAATGGGAAAGCCAAGAATGTTGTTTATTCGCAATTTTTACGTAGTTTGAAACACATATATAAATCTATCTATATTCACAGGTGGGACACAGGGACACAACTACAATGGCGCATAACTAATATGGCGCGTAACGACTTACGCGCGCGGGGGGGCTTGTGGGGGGCGCGAAGCGCCCCACCAACTAGGTGTTGGGGTGGCGCGAAGCGCCACCCCAACAGCTAGTAGGGAATATAAATGACGACCGGGACACAAGGAATGTTCGATTAGCAATCACCATCAACAAAACACCGGGACACAAATGACGACCGGGACACAGGGAGTATAAATGACGACCAGGACATAAGTAAAAAAAAAATTAAAAACTAAAAAAAGGTAAAAACTACAAAAAAACCAAAAAGAAAAAAAAACTATAAACTAATAAAAAACTAAAAAAGCTAAAAAGCTAAAAAAAAACTAAAAAAGAAAATAAAATGAAAAAGTAAAAAAAATGAAAAATAAAGGAGAAAAATAAAACTAAAAAAAAGGAAAAAAAAACTAAAAAAGGTAAAAAACTAAAACATAAAAAAGACCAATTCAAAAACGAATGTATATACAGACCGGGACACAAATGACGACCGGGACACCGGGACATGACGACCGGGACACAGGGACACAACTACAACAGGGACGCCGGGGGGCTCAGGGGGATATATAAATGACGATGGCGACACAGGGAATCGTCGATTAGCAATCACCATCAACGAAGCTCAAGGGCAATCATTAGAATCATGAGGTATAGATCTGAATACGGATTATTTTCCCATGGACCATTATATGTTGCATGTTCAAGAGTCGTTAAACCTGACATTCTATTTATATGCACAGACAATGGGACAGCAAAAAATGTTGTATTTTCGCAAGTTTTACGTAGTTAAAAACATATATCTATATATATAAAAATAAGTTGTCTGTCTGTCAGGTGACGTCATGTTTCTGTGTCGAATGACGTCATGAAGTTAGTTGTCGTCATTTTTGTTATGACGGTGACTTCATTAAAGATATTTAAGACATATATGTTCACGTAGAAATCTATTAATGTTTAAGTTTAAAATGACTGATGAACTTACAATGGCAAAAGCCGATGAAGATGCTCAAAGAGTCTATGCCAAAAAACTTGCTGCTGATAGAGAAAGTCAGAAAAGAAAGCGTGCCGAGGAATCAAAAGAACAGCAAGGAAACAGGCTTGAGGCTAAAGAACGCAAAACCGCGCAGTTAGATGAAGATCCACCTGGACAGCGAGAGTCAAAACATATCAAAACTGAAAATGATAGCGATGATGATTGGGTTTGGGATTTTGACTTGGATAAGGTCATCAATGCCTACCAGATTTTAGTTAAAAAAACAAAGGTTCGGCGATATTTATTTCATAGTGAAGCTGAAAAATAAAGAAGAAAAAGAAAAAATGTAAAAAACTAAAAATACTAAAAAGAAAAAACACTCAAAGAGAAATTACAGACCGGGACACAAATGACGACCGGGACAGAGGGAATATAAATAACGACCGGGACACTCAAAGAGAAATTACAGACTGGGATACCGGGACACAAATGACGACCGGGACACAGGGAATATAAATGACGACCAGGACACAGGTATTTAAGAATATCGTTCAAAGACAAATTTTTAATTGTAAGAAGACCGTTGAAAGAGAAATTTCTAATTGTAAAATGACTGAAGAACCTACAATGGCAACGGTACCACCATCGAAGTAGATAACCAGTGGGTTGTTCCATATTCCCCATTATTATCAAAAACATTTAATGCACACATAAACGTTGAATACTGTAACTCCGTAAAGGCAATCAAATACATATGTAAATACGTCAACAAAGGCAGTGACATGGCAGTTTTTGGCTTGCAGCCCGAAATCAAAGATTTCGACGAAATCGTACAATATCAGGCTGGAAGATACATAAGCAGTAATGAAGCTGTTTGGCGAATTCTTTCATTTCCGATAAATGAACGTAGTCCAGCTGTTGTTCACTTAGCGGTACATTTACAGAATGGTCAACGTGTTTATTTCTCGGAAACCAACGTGCAACAAAGAGCCCTGAATCCACCGGATACAAAATTAACAGCTTTTTTTTCGCTTTGCAAAAATGATTCTTTTGCAAAAAAACTGCTGTATACTGAAGTGCCTTCGTATTTCACGTGGAATACTAAAAATAAAGTATTTGAATGTCGAAAACAGGGTAAGTCAGTCGACGGCCAACCTACCATCTTCCAAGATACCACGATAGGAAGACTCTACACCGTTCACCCCAATCAACATGAATGCTTCTTTCTACGCCTGCTTTTGGTGAATGTACCCGGTCCGACATCCTTTGAGTATTTGAGAACTGTAAACGGTACTATACATGACACTTACCGTAGTGCATGCCAAGCTCTGAATTTATTGGAGAATGACCAACACTGGGGTAACTGCATCAATGACGCGTGCGAAACGTCAACCTCAAGTCAAATTCGTGCATTGTTTGGCATCATTTTAACAACTTGCTCTCCATCAGCTCCTACAGAGTTATGGGAAAATTTTAAGTCAAAAATGTCCGAAGATATACTCCATCGAAAACAGTTAGAGACGTCAGATATGACTTTTGATTTTACATCAGAAATTTATAACTACACTTTAGTTATTATAGAAGATTTGTGCGTACGTATGGCAAACAAACCTCTTCAGGATTTGGGAATGCCTTCACCTAACCGTATCGCTGCTGTTTCGAAATGTGTAGAATTGGATCGTGAACAAAGTTACAGCACGAGTGATCTATTGTCGTATGTACAAAATAACATTTCCAAGTTAACGTCGGAACAAAAAGACATTTATGATACGATAGACTCAATTTCAGGACGTATACAACTACCTGCTGATTTCTGTAATTTAGTGACGTCCAAAAATGAATTGATTGAAAAAGTATTTCCGATTATTCTAAAAAATTATAAAAATAATAAATGGCTAAGTGAAAGAGCGATTCTCGCACAGCCAACTTGCCGTAAAAAAAAACAATGGAAAACCTAATAGAGGCCACAATCTTGACAGGGCCTTATGAGGGTGAGGCTGTTCTTATTCCTCGCATTCCCATGATTCCAACGGATCTGCTTTTTCAATTTAAAAGATTGCAATTCCCAATTCGATTAGTATTTGCAATCACCATTAACAAAGCTCAAGGTCAATCATTAGAAAAATGTGGTATAGATCTTAATCCTGATTGTTTTTCCCATGGACAATTGTACGTTGCATGTTCGAGGGTCGGTAAACCTGACAATGTATTTATATGCAGCGACAATTGGACAGCGAAGAATGTTGTTTATTCGCAAGTTTTACGCAGTTAATTTGTATTGTATCTATCTATATAAAAACGAGTTATGTGGATGCACATTTGTTTGTTTGTAAAAAGAGCGTTTGTATATGACGTCATTATTAGTACATACGGCTTTGCATATGCACAGACAATGGGAAAGCCAAGAATGTTGTTTATTCGCAATTTTTGCGTAGTTTGAAACACATATATAAATCTATCTATATTCACAGGTGGGACACAGGGACACAACTACAATGGCGCATAACTAATATGGCGCTTAACGACTTACGCGCGCGGGGGGGCTTGGGGGGCGCGAAGCGCCCCACCAACTAGGTGTTGGAGTGGCGCGAAGCGCCACCCCAACAGCTAGTATATATATATATATATATATATATATATATATATATATATATATATATATATATATATATATATATATATATATATATATATATATATATATATATACATATATATATATATATATATATATATATATATATATATATATATATATATGTGTGTGTTTTTAACTACGTAAAACATGCGAATATACAACATTTTTCGCTGTCCCATTGTCTGTGCACATAAATAGATGGTCAGGCTTACTGAATCTTGAACATGCAACATATAATTGTCCATGGGAAAAATAATCCGTATTCAGATCTATACCTCATTATTCTAATGATGTGTCCCTGTGTCCCGGTCGTCATTTATATTCCCCGTGTCCCGGTCGTCATTTGTGTCACGGTGTCCCAGTTTGTAATTTCTCTTTGAGTGTCCCGGTCGTCATTTATATTCCCTGTGTCCCGGTCGTCATTTGTGTCCCGGTTTCCCGGTCTGTAATTTCTATTCGAACAATCCTGTGTCCCGGTCGTCATTTATATATACCGCCTGTGCCCCCGGCGTCCCCGTTGTAGTTGTGTCCCTGTGTCCCGGTCGTCATTTATATTCCCTGTGTCCCGGTCGTCATTTGTGTCCCGGTGTCCTGGTATGTAATTTCATCAGTTGACAAACATGACGTCAGTCGACAAACAACTTCATGACGCATACAGCTCAATCCTTATAATGACGTCAGTCGACAAACATGACGTCAGTCGACACACAAACATGACGTCACTCGACACACACACACATACAGACAACTTATTTATATATATATATATATATATATATATATATATATATATATATATATATATATATATATATATATATATATATATATAGAATGTCAAAAGAATAAAGGCGTTTATGTTGATTCCGAATATATTAAATTCATTATGTTTAATTTTATATCAAAAATATATCTAAAAACACAAGTGATCTTAATGAAAATCTTACCATTAGATTCAGCATGCCAGAGAGCCCTATTGTGGG
Organism: Artemia franciscana; assembly: GCF_032884065.1. Classification (NCBI taxonomy): domain Eukaryota; kingdom Metazoa; phylum Arthropoda; class Branchiopoda; order Anostraca; family Artemiidae; genus Artemia; species Artemia franciscana. Next base: position 35,071,745 of record NC_088879.1, on the reverse strand, counting down.
GGTTTCAAGCTCCTATCTAGAGAAACCCTAAATTGACTTCAAAGTTTGTTGTAATTTTTACTTGTTTTAAGTTTGATTTCTTTTATTCATAGACATCTCTGTTTTTGGCTTTTCCTTTCGAGTCAAAATAATCTCTGTTTGTTTTATATTTTGTATCTTATATAATCATGTTGATGCTCGTTTTTAAGTTATAAGTTCTGTTTCTCATTTTAGATTTAGTTTTAACGAATAATAACATGGAAAGTTTGCTCAAGAATCAGATATTTTGTTGGATTTGACATATTATTTTGGTCGTATTAACCGAGAGAATCACCACATGGAAATTGCATCAGGGGGAGTTCAAGTGAACGGGTGAGATGGTATTAGATTTTAAGAATTTTAAGTATTTTAATAGTTAGTCATATTTTCATTAAAATTAAAATTTCCTGGTTTTAAAAAGATCTGTGAACAAAAGAGGGGGGTGACTAAACAGTGGTATAGGTTTCAAAAGAGGTTTTTACCATATTTTCTTTTACCCTGGTCTCTCCTTGTTTTCAACAGTGTACTAAGTTAATTTCTAATTATTTGCGCGCAAACTTTCAGAGATAAAGACACTGCTTCCATGAACCATTTCCCCCCTTTTAGTCAATTGGGGGCGCTTCCAATGTACCAATCTAATAGTGTTTCTTAATCGGCATAAGAATTTTCACAAAAAATAAATAAATATAAATAAAAATACTTTGGCTTGTTAAGATAATTTTATGGTGGCTAAAAACAAGAAAATTGGCCCCTCCATGGCAACTCCAAGCCCTCTCTTAGCACCCTTCTGGCACAGATTAAATATATAACTTCAATTTTTGACAAATAGTTTTTCACAATTCACTAGTAAAAAAAAGTGCATAATGGTAAAATCAGCAAGAACAATTTCTCTCTGACACCCTCTTGGCTATCACCAATCGTCTTATAGCCTTAGTTTTTCGCGTAAGACTTTTTGCAAGTATATACCCAGCCGACACTTTTGCAGATAAGCTCACAGTGACTAAAATGAAGATAATGTGCCTTTACGGCACTTTTGCAATCCCCTGGTACAACTCATGTAAAAACTAAACATACTACTTAAGTTTTTGACACATAATTTTTCACAGCCTACTACGAAAAATAAGTTCATGCTGACAAAACTGAACAAGAAGATGGCTATATACAGCTCATATACTAACTGAATTTTATACCTTAAATTTTTAACGTATATTCAAAAATCATTAATAAAAAAGATAAGTTCACGATGACGAAAATCAAGAAAATGAGGTCTGCCCCTAGCACCGTCTGGGGGACAACACTTGTATGCTAATCAGAATTCATACAATATATATTTTCATATGGCACTTGGTACTAACCAAGTGACATATAGCAATCGCAAATTCTGTCTGTATGACTGTCGGTACCAGTTTTGCTACTTTAGGCACTTCCAGGTAAGCTAGGACGATGAAATTTGGCAGGCGTATCAGGGACTGGACCGGATTAAATTAGAAATAGTCATTTTCCCGATTTGACCGTCTGGAGGGGGAGTGGAGGGCCAGTTAATTCGGAAAAATGGAGTATTTTTAATTTACGAACGGTTGATCAGATCTTAATGAAATATGATGTTTGGAAGGGTATCGTATCTCAGAGCTACTATTTTAAATCCCGGCCGGATCTTGTGAAATTGGAGGTGGAGTTGGGAGGGGAAACCTAAAATTTTTGAAAACACTTAGAGTGGAGGGATCGGGATGAAACTTTGTGGGGAAAAAAGCACAAGTCCTAGGTACATTATTGACCTAACCAGAATGGATCCGCTCTCTTTGGGGTTGTCGTTGGGGGGGGGGGTTAATTCTGAAAATTAGAAAAAATTAGGTATTTATAACTTACGAATGGGTGATCGGATCACAATGAAATTTGATATTTAGAAAGATATCGTGTCTCAAAGCTCTTATTTGAGATCCCGACCGGATCTGACGACATTGGGGGGGGGGAGTTGGGGGGAACCTAAAATCATGGAAAATGCTTAGATTGGAGGGATCAGGATGAAGCTTGGTGGGAACAATAAGCAGAAATCTTAGATACGTGATTGACATAATTGGAACGGATCCGCTCTATTGGGAGGGAGATCTGCTCTCTTTGGTGGAGTTGGGGGGCGGGGGTAATTCGGAAAATGAGGTGTTTGTAACTTACGATTGGGTCACCAGATCTTAATGAAATGTGATATTTAGAAGGATCTTATTATTTAAAGCTCTAATTTTGAATTACAATCAGATCCTGTGACATTGGGGGGACTTGGAGGGGGAAACCGGAATTCTTGGAAAACGTGAAAATTGAGGTATTTTTATCTTACGAATAGGTGATCGGATCTTAATGAAACTTGATATACATATAGGCTATATAAGAATCTTTTGTCTCAGATGCTCCATTTGTGACTCGAATTGGATCCAGGAACATGGGGGCTGGAGGAGGGAAACAGAAATCTTGAAAAACGTTTAGAGTGGAGAGATCGGGATGAAACTTGATGGGAAGAATAAGCACAAGTTGTAGATACGTGATTGACATAATTGGAACGGATCCGTTCTCTTTGGAGGAGCTGGGGGGTGTTAATTTGTAAAAATTAGAAAAATTAAGATATTTATAACTTACGAGTGGGTGATCGGATCTTAATGAATTTTGATATTTAGAAGGACATCGTGACTCAGAGCTCTTATTTTAAATCCTGACCGGCATTAAGCCTCTGATTTTCCTTTTGAATAAATCTATTGATTCTTCAAATTTTTAGAGCTCGTACTATATGAGCTCTTGGCTCTTAGCTCTTCTTGCCTCGTCACAAGTACCATATGAACTCTTAGCTCTTGTTTTATACAGTTTTTCGCAAGAAAACATACTGCCTTCACTTGTGCACATCAGTTCAGGTCGATTAAAACCAAGAAGGATATGGCCCTCCATGTCAACCCCGGCCATCCTCTTGTACCACTCACATTTTAACTGAACATCATACCTTAATTTTTGACACATATTCAAAAGTCACCAGTAAAGATAAGTTCACGATGACAAAAAATAAGAAAAAGTGGCCTGCCCCTGGTACCCTCTGGGTCCTGCTTGAAACCACTTGTATGCTAGTCAAAATGCATACCTTAATTTTTTGAATAAAAGTTTTCTCAAGTAAACAAACTACCTTCACCTGCACATATAAGTTCATGTTGAGTAAAATCAAGAAAAAGATGGCAAATCCATGGGACCCCTTGGCCCTCCTCTTGTACGAATTATATACCAACTGAATATCATATCTAATTTTTAACACATATTCAGAAGTCACTAGTTAAGATAAGTTAATGATGACAAAAAAAAATAAGAAAAAAAGGCCTGTCCTTGGCACCCTGTAGGTCCAGCTTAACGCCACTTTCATGCTAACACCAAAAACAAGAAGAACATAGAGAATTTTTCAAGACAGTGGGAAAGAAATTAGAATGAAATTTTCGGCCTTATGTCCAAGGGCCGTTCTCAGCAATACAAAAATATATAAGAAAAAACAACTTGCAAGAGGATAAAATCAGTAAAACTAAAATGAACAATTTTTCAAAACAGTCCCAGCATCCTTAACTCAGCGAAGTTCAACCAGGACTGATAAATAAATTGTGATGAAACGAGGCAATTCATTGAAATGAAAGAGAATGATTTAAAAACACGTTGTTAATGTCAGCCTAGCTTTTTTCGCTGCTGATCTCATAGGTCTATTTGTGAATGGTTCTGTGCTAATATCTATTGGTTTTTTATAATATTTTGTAAGGTCATTTTTAATTAAATTTGTGTATAGAACATTTAGTGAATATTCTCCTAAATCCCTATTTAAGGAAATATTATTATTAATCTTGAGTTTGATTTCAATTGCTTCTGGAACTACTTTCTTTATGCCTAGATCGTTGGTAATAATAGTGGATTCTTCAAAAAGTATTTTGTGGCTAAGATTTTAAAAAACATGGCTGCTTAAAGCAGAATAAAAAAAAAAATAAATAAGAATAGCATTAGAATTCAGAGCATTGGGAATATCATCCTTATGGTGTTGTAGGCGTTTATCGAAATTCTGGTGGGTTCTCCCTACATAGAATTTGCCACAGTCGCTTGGTATTTGATGGACACCTGCTTGGCGAGTAACTGGAGTTTTATCTTTACCAGAATTTAGGAGATGTATGATTTTCAAATTATAAGTAAATACAACATACAGATTATTTTGTGTGCATACTTTTTTAAGATTTTTAGTGATTTTTGGGATATATGGGAGGTAAATTATGTTTTAACTCCCATTACCCGCGCCATTTGGTTAGGTGCGGCTTATCAGGATTCTCACATGGTAAATTATCGTTGATTTTATGGGAGTGTCTTTTCACCCTACGGTTAATTGTATTATTAGTAAATAAAAGAGGATACCCATTTCCAAAAAAAAATATGTCCCTGATAAATTCTAGTTGAGCTGTGATGTAGGAATCAGGACAAATGTTTAGGGCTTGATCGACCAGAGATATCACAACACCTCTTTTAACTTGTGGGGGGTTGTTTGACTCAAAATGTAAATATTTATTGTTTTGTGTTGTTTTTCTGTAAATAGTAAAATTGAATTCATCCAAGTTATGAATAATTAGAACCTCTAGGATGAGATTTTATTTGCAATTTCAATTTCTAAGGTAAACTGTAAATTCCTATTATATGCACTAAGGTGATCCAAAAAATACTTAAGTTCATTTTCTCCATAGTTCCAAAGTGAAATTACGTCATCCATGTAACATCCCCAAAAGATATGTTTCAAAAAATACAAATTTAATGACCAATATCCAATATGCTCTACATAAATATTCACTTAAATAGTGATTTACGAGAATATTCACTAAATGCTCTATGCACAAATTAAATTAAAAATGACCTTACTAAATATTAAAAAGAAACAATAAATATTAACACAGAACCTGTCACAAAATAGACCTATAAGATCAGCAGCGAAAAAAGCTAGGCTGGCATTAAAAACGTGTTTTTAAATAATTCTCTTTCATTTCAATGAATTGCCTCGTTTCATCATAATTTATTTATCAGTCCTGGTTGAACTTCGCTGAGTTAAGGATGCTGGGACTGTTTTGAAAAACTGTTCATTTTAGTTTTACTGATTTTATCCTCTTGTAAGTTGTTTTTTCTTATATATTTTTGTATTGCTGAGAACGGCCCTTGGACAAAGGGCCGAAATATTCATTCTATTTTGTTTCCCACTGTCTTGAGAAATTCCCTATTGTTCTTCTTGTTTTTGGTGTTTGTGATGGAAAAGGAGTGTGGTCTTCGTCGCTATTCACTTTCATGCTAGTCAAAATTCGTACCTCAATATTTTGAACACATTTTTTCTAAAGTAAACACACTGCCTTCACTTGTACATATAAGTTCATGTTGATTAAAATAACGAAAAAGACGGCTACTCCATGGCACCCCCTGGCCCTCCTCTTGTACCGATCATATAATAACTGAATATCTTATCAATTTTTGACACATATTCAAAAGTCACTAGTAAAGATAAGTTCACGATGACAAGAAATAAGAAAAAGCGGCATGTCCCTGGCATCTTTTAGGTCCTGCTTGACGCTACTTGCATGCTAGTCAAAATTCATACCTTAATCTTTTGAACACATTTTCTAAAGTAAACACACTGCATTCACATGTACATATTGGCTAAAATGTTCATGTTGGCTAAAATCACGAAAAAGATGGCTACTCCGTGGCACCCCCTGGCCCTCCTCTTGTAACGATCATATACCAACTGAATATAATATCTAATTTTTAAAACATATTCAAAAATCACTAGTTAAGATAATATAATGATGAAAAAAAATAACAAAAAGCGGCATGTCCCTGGCGCCCTCTAGGTCCTGCTTGACGCCACTGGCATGCTAGTCAAAATTTATACCTTAATATTTTGAATAAACTTTTTCTCAAATAAACACACTGCTTTCATTTATGTATATAAGTTCATGTTGACTAAAATCACGAAAAAGATGGCTACTCCTTGGCCCCCCTGGCCCTCGTCTTGTACCGATCATATACTAACTGAATAAAATATCTGATTTTTAGTACATATTCAAAAATCACTAGTAAAGAAGAGCTAACGATGACAAAAATTAAGAAAAAGCGACCTGTCCCTGGCACCCTCTAGGTTCTGCTTGACGCCACTTGTATGCTAGTCAAAATTCATACCTTAATTTTTTGCATAAAATTCTTCACAAGTAAACACACTGCCTTCACTTGTACAGATAAGTTCATGTTGACTAAAATCAAGAAAAAGCGGGACTCTGAAAGCACTTGAATCAACAGTTGCGCTCTGGAAATGGACATCCCTTTCAAAAATATAGCCGGTAACGTCTTTGTGGAACCCAGTATTTCAATCCTTCTATCGCAGTAAAATATTCATTTTAAGTAACTATGTAGGCTATTATAAGAAACTGTTGAATACGAATAACTACAGATTTCATCATTAATTAAAAGTATACCTGCCATCAGCTATGCCAGTAATTTGAAATATTTTTAATTGAAAGAGCCTATTAACCTTTTAATGACTGAAAAATTTAATGAAGAAACGCAGTTAGGGGATAAAATAGTTTCTAAAAAACGCATTATTTACTTTGTAACCTTAACTCTCAGTTAAGAATCAAAAACCACACAATTTCAAATATTCAACCAAACCAATTTTTTCATAGACTTATTTTCCAGCTTAATAGGACCGAGATATGTGGAGAAAAAATTTTTGAGGAATATTAACGCCAGCATTCAACAGCTAACAACCCTTTTTAAGACAAACCCGATAGGTCACCTACGTTCCGCCATCGGGTGCCTATCCCATAGCAACACATGTGCCAAACAGTTCCACCACGCATGGCACAGTCCTTTGAGTGCTTGGCACGGTTAATCCGCGCTTGGTACACCATGCTTGGCACACGCCACTTGGCGTCCGTGATTTCTTGAAGTCGACATCCCTTTGAATTCTCTTAAGCAGGGTAATTGCACGATGGGATTTGATGCATACTAGAGTAAAGCTGCAATATCGTTCATAGATCGTACATCAAGTTTTATGCGAAATATACCTGTAAAAAAGCTTCAAAATATGTATTGCTAAAAATCTGTATGCGAAGGTTCACCAGATTCAAACTGTGTGGACTACCTCCGATTTCCAATTGTCAATGTTGTAGGGTTTGTGAATTGACATGATTTCTGTGTGTGTGCGTGTGGCTCATTAGATTGTCAAATAGGTATAATAAGAATGACGAAGAGCGCTTCTCAAGAGCCTCAGATTGACAACGAAAGAGCCACATCCACCTCGCGAGCTGCCAATTGCTGACCCCCGGGCTATGCTATCTTATATATATTCCTACTCAAGAGTAAATGGGCTTTCGAGGACCTTTAGAAAACAGCGGAAAAAGTAACGGAAACTAATAGAAACTATCAGTAATTCTTAGAAATTCAAGAATTTGGGAAACGCCACCCACTCCCTTCCCCATCATAAGCATCTAGAGTCCTACCTAAGACACATCCACTGATGTTTATTTGGAGAGGAAGGTTAGGCCATTAGCAGTGCCATATAGTAGTACCAACATTAATAGAGGGACTGAAGATTAAAACTTTAAATTTTAATAATAAAGTGGTAATTCGATGAATGTAGTAGTCTGAATTAGATATTACTTTTCCGATGCATTGATTGTATTAGGCTGAAACTTTCAGCGTGTGTTGAAGAGGATGTCGAAGAAACCAAAGGTGCTATGCGCATACTACTACTAATGCTGCTACAATTATTGCTATTTCGCAAGCTAATGACATTAAGGTGAAGCTTTAAAGGAATATATAGGTAGATGTTGAACTAAATCAAAACAAACTATGAGCATGTGGACTTTCAAAAAGATGACAAAACAATATCTGAAGAACAACTTATATTACTAAGTTAGTCCTTTAAGGGTAAGTTATGGGGGATTTTGAACTAGCCAGAAGGCACTATACGTATATTTTTAATACTAATACTGCTGTTACTGTAACCAATGATGCTAAGGGTATTAAGGTGAAACGTTTAGGGAACATTTAGGAAGAGTTTCAATTAAACGAGGAAACTGTACCACTCTGTAATAGCAGGAAATATCATTGAAGCTTTTAAAGGAGCTAATTCGATTCAAAATTAGAAGTTCTGGTGTTCCTTTTAAGAGTAAAAAAGATTGGAGGGCATGCAGCCCTTCTCCCTTTCATTTTCCAGACACATTCAGTCAAACATTTTAAACAAATATTTTGTTCAGCATAGTAGAAAGGTCCAGGAACTATGTCTTTAGGGATGTTGGTCTTGTCAACCCATCAAAATTATATAATTGACCCATTATACTTTCAAACTAAATGCTGCTTTAAACTACATCAAAAGGCATTGTGTTCATGGTTTTCAATAAGATAACTCAGTAATATATCGTGATCAACTGGGGGTATTAAGTTCAAACTTTATGGGCTACTACTATTACTACTTCTGCTTTTACGATTTAAATAAATAAAAAGAGCGTAAGCGTGTCCAGGTTGTCAAAGAGCATAGATAGAAACTTTTGGGAATGATTTAGTTTTATTTTTAGGTCAAATTCAAAGTTATCAAATTAAATTAAAAAATATTGTTTGTGTCAGGATTAAAAATTGTTGAAAAAGTTTCTCCAACATACAAATAGCAACCCAAACTTTGGACTCTTAAAAAAGAGATTGAAAAGATAGAAAATATTGTTTTTCCATGAAAAAGGCTATGTCAATAAAAACCGAACAGAAATTAATTTAAAAAACTTTTTCCACAAAACAAGTTCTTCAAACAGTTCGCGGTAACGAACTGTAGTAAGGAGCGATTCGGCTCAATAGTAACCAAAATTCTAAAAAATAGATTTTTTATACCAATAGCTACATCAAAAGAATCGCATTTTAATGCTGATTTTAAATATATAAGTTTCATCAAGTTTAGTCTTACCCATCAAAAATCACACCATCAGATTCAGCGTATCAGAGAACCCTACTTTAGAAGTTTCAAGCTGTTATCTACAAAAATGTGGAATTTTGTATTTTTTGCCAGAAGGCAGATCACGGATGCGTGTTTTTTTGTTTCTTTGTTTGTTTTTTTTTTCCAGGGGTGATCGTATCGACTCTCTTGTCCTAGAATGTTGCAAGAGGGCTCATTCTAACGGAAATGAAGAGTTTTAGTGCCCTTTTTAAGTGACCAAAAAAATTGGAGGGCACCTAGGTCCCCTCCCACGCAAATTATTTTTCCAAAGTCAACGGATAAAAATTCTGAGATAGCCGTTTTGTTCAGCGTAGTCGAAAAACCTTATAACTATGTCTTTGGGGACGACTTACTCCTCCATAGTCCCCTCGGGAGAGGCTACAAGTTACAAACTTTGACCAGTGCTTACATATAGTAATGGTTATTGGGAAGTGTAAAGACGTTTTCAGGGGTAATTTTCGGCTGGGGGAGGGGTTGAAAAAAGGGGGACATGTTGGGGGAACTTTACATGGAGGAATTTGTCATGGGGGAAGAAAATTTCCATGAAGGGAGCGCAGGATTTTCTAGCATTATTTAAAAAAACACAATGAAAAATAAATATGAATAAGTTTTTTCAACTGGAAGTAAGGAGCAGTATTAAAACTTAAAACAAACAGAAATTACTACGCATATGAGGGGCTCACCTCTTCCTAATACCCCGCTCTTTACGCTAAAGTATTTTTAGTAATTTCAATTATTTATTCTACGGCTTTTGTGATTCAGAGGTACTGACGTGGGGGTGAACCCCTCATATATGTAATAAAAACATGATAATACAAAAGTTCGTTGCGTAAGCTAATTTATAAGTTACGTATATCTTTTGCTAATAAAAACAGTCGTAAAAAATTAGAATTTCTAGTTGCCTTTTTAAGTAAACAAAAAATCGAAGGGCAACTAGGCTTCCTCCCCCGCTTCTTTTTTTCTCAAAATCATTCGATCAAAACTATGAGAAAGTCATTTAACCAAAAAAATAAATATGCAAATTTCGTTTCAATTATTCTTCTGTGGAGAGCCAAAATCAAAACATGCATTGATTCAAAAACGTTCAAAAATTAAATAAAAAAACAAGTTTGTTTTAACTGAAAGTAAGGAGCGACATTAAAACTTAAAACGAACAGAAATTATTCTGTATATGAAAGGGTCCTCCTCAACGCCCCGCTCTTTACGCTAATGTGTTACTCTTTCTCAAAACTCTACTTTTAAAACAATAAAACGCTTGCTCTAGGTATATGCAGCTAGTAAATTCGTGGAAGGAGCGACATTAAAACTTGAAACGAACAGAAATTTTTCTGTATATGAAAGGGGCTGTCCCTCCTCAATGCCCCGCTTTTTACGCTACAGTTCGACTTTTTCTCACAACTCTACTTTTTAAAACAATAAAACACTTGCTCTATGTACAGGCAGCTAGTAAATTCGTAATTGTGATGAATAGGGACATAGCACCTTGTAATTAAGGGGGTGATTAAGTGAACTGATGGAACTCGAAAATCCCATGTTAAATTGAAAATTTATATTTAAAAAGTACTCAAGTATTCATTGGCGGAAGATGCCGCTTTTAATATCAGGCCATAGCTTCTTGAAGATGCTACAAAATGTTTGAAAGGATTTTGTTCTATTTCCTCTAATTGCTTAGAAATCTTAGAAAATGTCTAGGTATTTTTCACAAGTGTACTCTATGAAGGATATTGCTTTTGGAACAAAATTGGTACTATCATGTGCAGAAGACAATAACCTATAAGATGACTGGAACCATTTTTTGATGTATTTTCCTGTTTTCTAACAGTCCCCTAGAATATTTTCAGCTACCTGAAATTTTTACAAGTCGGTTGCCATAAAGAATCGTTTCAGATCGCCGATAATAACCCCTAGAGACGAAAATGACAAGCTGGAATAATCAGCTGCTTGTTAATAGTGTGAAATTTTCATAAATTATTTCAATGCAATGAAGAAACATAGAAATGAGAAATAGTCAGGAGCCTTCAGGAAAGTTATGCACACAAAGCCGAAATCATGGGGAAAATTAAATCAAAGCGAGGTATGGAACTGCGAAACTGCGAGAAATTTGGGGATAGGCTAGTGGATAAAGAACCGAAAAGAGTCTAAGGCGGACTATTGCATGGAAGTTGGAAAGAATGGACTGGTCAACCCCAAACGAGGCCACGACTACTTTTACCAAGTACAATCAGTCAGCTTGAATGTGCTCAGCTATATACTTGCTTTTTCATGATTTTTACCCAGAAAGACTTCTACATTGAAAAGATAGACCGCAATCCAGGCTTTTGGACCGAAAAGATTTTTCCCAAGCTGAAAGGATTCTTCATTGATGCTTTGATCCCAAAGTTCCACAGGGGGTTCCAATACAAGAGCCGTACTTATAAGATTAATCGTCTAGTACCGGTAACAGGAAAATTCATTTTCCTTACATTCTATCCTTCTTTGTAGTTACATACTTAATTGTATTGTCATTTGAAATAAAATACCTTTGTTTATATTGCTTGTCCTCCAACTTTATCAAACAGTTCGTAGTAACGAACTGTAGTAAAGAGCAACCCGGCTCAATAGTAACCGAAACTCTAAAAAATGGAATTTTGGTACCAATAGCTACATCAAAAGAATCGCATTTTAATGCTGATTTTAAATATATTAAATAAAAAAACAAGTTTTTTCAACTGAAAGTAAGGAGCGACATTAAAACTTAAAACGAACAGAAAATACTTCGTATATAAAAGGGGCTGCTTCTTCATCAACGCCCCGCTCTTTACGCTAAAGTTTGACTCTTTCTCCCAACTCTTCTTTTTAAAACAGTAAAAAACTTTAGCGTAAAGAGCGGGGCGTTGATGAGGAAGCAGCCCCTTTTATATACGAAGTAATTTGTGTCCGTTTTAAGTTTTAATGTCGCTCCTTACTTTCAGTTGAAAAGTTTACTTTCTTGTTTTTTTATTTAATTTCTGAATGTTTTTGAATAAATGCATGTTTTGATTTTGGCTCTCCGCAGAGTAATAATTGAAACAAAATTTGAATTTTTTTTTTTTTTGCTGAATGGCTTACTTATAATTTTGATCGAATGATTTTGGGAAAAAAGAGCGGGGGAGGAAGCCTAGTTGCCCTCCAATTTTTTGGTTAATAAAAAAAGGCAACTAGAAATTTAATTTATTACGAATGGTTTTATAAGTAAAAGATATACGTAACTTATAAACTAGCTTACGTGAAGAATTTTTTATTCTCATATTTTTATTACACATATGAGAGGGTTCACCCCGTCGTCAGTACCTCTCTCTTTACACTAAATCTTAAATTTTGGCCCAATTAATTAAGAATGACCCCTGAATCACAAAAGCCGTAGAATAAATAGTTGACATTACTAAAAATACTTTAGCGTAAAGAGCGAGGTATTAGGAGGAGGTGAGCCCCTCATATGGGTAATAATTTCTGTTCGTTTTAAGTTTTGATGCTGCTCCTTACTTCCAGCTGAAAAAAAACTTTTTCATATATATTTTTTCATTGTTTTTTTTTTAAATAATGTTAGTAAATCCTGCGCTCCCTTCATGGAAATTTTCTTCCCCCATGACCAAGTCTTCGATGGAAAGTTCCCCCAGTATATCCCCCTCTTTTCGACCCCTCTCCCCGACCAAAAAATTCTCCTGAAAACACCTGTACACTTCCCAATAACCATTACTTTATGTAAGCACTGGTCAAAGTTTTTAACTTGTAACCCCTCCCACGGAGACTATGGAGGAGTAAGTCGTCTCCAAAGACATAGTTATAAGGTTTTTCGACTACGTTGAATAAAATGGCTATCACAGAATTTTGATCCGTTGACTTCGGGAAAATAATTAGCGTGGGAGGGGGCCTAGGTGCCCTCCAATTTTTTGGTCGCTTAAAAAGGGCACTAGAACTTTTTATTTCCGTTTGAATGAGCCCTCTCGCAACATTCTTGGATAATTTGGTGGATACGATCACCCCTGGAAAAAAAACAAAACAAAAAAAAACAAATAAACACGCATCCGTGATCTGCCTAAAAGTCATAGAACACTACTGTAGAAATTTCAAGCTCCTATCTGCAAAAATGTGGAATTTTGTATTTTTTGTCAGAAGGCAGATCACAGATGCGTGTTTATTTTTTTTTTTTTTTTTTTTCAGGGGTGATCGTATCAACCCAGTGGCCCTAGAATGTTGCAAAAGGGCTCATTCTAACGGAAGTGAAAAGTTCTTGTGCCTTTTTAAGTGACCAAAATCTCGGAGGGCACCTAGGCCCCCGTCCCACGCTAATTATTTTTCCAAAGTAACCGGATCAAAATTCTGAGATAGCCATTTTATTCAGCGTAGTCGGAAATCCTTATAACTAAATCCTTATAAGTGTACAGACGTCTTCAGGGGCGTTTTCATTTGGTCTGGGGCAGGGTTGAGAAGAGAGGGATATGCTGGGGAAACTTTTCATGGAGGAAGAAAATTTCCATGAAGGGAGCGCAGGATTTCCTACTATTATTAAAAAAAAAACAATGAAAAAATAAATATGACAAAGTTTTTTCAACTGAAAGTGAGGAGCAGCATTAAAACTTAAAAGGAACAGAAATTATTACGCATATGAGGGGCTCACCTCCTCCTAATACCTCGCTCTCTACACTAAAGTATTTTTAGAATTTCAACTATTTATTCTACGGCTTTTGTAATTCAGGGGTCATTCTTAAGAAATCGGGACAAAATTTAAGCTCTAGTGTGAAGAGGGAGGTACTGTTGAGGGGGTGAGCCCCCCTCATATATGTAATAAAAATGTGAGAATACAGAAGTTCCTTACGTAAGCTAATTTGTAAGTTACGTATGTCTTTAACTAGTAAAATTTATTTTTACTAATAATTTTACTAATAAAAAAATTCGTAAGAAATTAAAAGTTCTAGTTGCCTTTTCAGGTAACCAAATAATCGGAGAGCAACTATACCTCCTTCCCCGCTCCTATTTTTTTCTCAAAATCGTTTGATCAAAACTATGAGAAACCCATTTAGCCAAAAAAATAAATACCCAAATTTCGTTTTAATTATTCATCTGTGGAGAGCATAAATCAAAACATGCATTGATTAAAAAACGTTAAGAAATTAAATTAAATAAAAACAAGTGTTTTTAACTGAAAGTAAGGAGTGACATTAAAACATAAAACGAACAGAAATTACTTCATATATGAAAGCGGCTGTCTCCTCATCAATGCCCCGGTCTTCACGCTAAAGTCTGACTCTTCCTCTTAACTCTATTTTTTAAAACAGTAAAAAACTTCAGCGTAAAGAGCGGGGCGTTCATGAGGAAGCAGTCCCTTTCATATACGAAGTAATTTCTGTTCGTCTTAAGTTTTAATGTCACTCCTTACTTTCAGTTTTATTTTTTTTTTAATTTAATTTGTAAGAAAACTTTGGTTTTCTAAGAATCCTCGAAGAAAGCTTTCAACTAAGTTCGCTGTTTAGTTTCGAATTAATGAAATGAGGTATTTTAAATAGCCTATCCCTAGGAAATAAAGTGGAAAAAACAATAAATTTTAAAATGCATTCTATGCATGCCGTCACAGTTGCATATACATGGGCATTTTGTACTTGAGAATGATAGTGCTCTTTTGCTCATTTTCTAATCTCCCTTGGTCGGTAACCAAGCTTTGCAAGACACTGTCAAATATATTATTATTTCTCGGCTGAAGCATCTCACCAAAGGAAGCTGTCAATCAAAACCTTTGACAAGACTTGATAATTGGTGCTATTTGAAGTTTTGACAATCGACGATCTCTAGAGAATTAAAAGACAGAAGGGTAACCTTACTTCAATTCTGAAGCTCGGTGTTTTCAAGTTCACTTAATCACGGCCTTAATGGTACCACAACCCTTTCTATAAAAACTTGTTTTAACCTATGATGTTAGATATATGACATTCTGCAATCTAAAGATACAATGTGCAAGACGTCTACTCTTATACTACTGCTCTGTTTTGTTAAAAAATATGTTGTGTCACTTTACATGGCTTTACTTACTTTAAGGGCACCCACCTCTAATAGGAGAAGCCCTTGTGAAAGGGTAGGTATGTATCACAGTCCTTGAATAAGTATGCGATTTCTTCTTTACATAATGTGGTGCTCTCTTCATATGCAATTGATTAACAAATAGTTGCGAAGATTACATACCATCTAGCAAATTAATGTTACTACTACCCTTATTATGACAAATCATTTTTAATCGATTATATTAAATACATTTATTTACATTATTAAATACACTGCATATTAATTGTAAATATACTAAACTATAAATATTGCATTGAAAATTTTAAATATATGTATTTAAATTATAAATAGAAGAAAGAAGAAAGAAAGAAGAAAAAATTTATTTGAGCCCTACGGCCATACACAACATGGTTTAGTGATACAACACTACATAGAACACACACTCAATATAAAACAATACTTATTTTCATTCACTCAGGCTCGACTGAGCCTCTTCCGCCTTTTCCATATATCGTCCCATTTTGCATATGGTTCCAGGCTTCGAAGACCTCTACATTCTTTAAAATGTCATTATATTAATATGTTAGATTAATTAATATGTATTAATAAATTAGACTACTTGAAAGTCAATTTGTATGACCTTTGCTCTTATATTACTTTTCTGCTACACAACAGAGATGTGATTTTCAATCCTTTTCCAAGGAAAAATATTAAAGGGCACTCTGTTGATAAGGAAAATTCTCTAGAGACGAAGGAATATAATTATTAAAATATAAAATGAAATTTTCCCATTTGGTAAAAATAGGTCATTGTGCAATTGATTGACAATTCTGTTCTTTACTTCCCTCGGAAAAATTTTGTTTTTTAAAATTAATCTCTGCTCTTTTTTTTTTAATCAAAATCTAACACTACCTTGATCTTTTTTATTTACACTAAATAATTGCTATTGGTTTTAAGTTTTAATGTCACTCCTTACTTTCAGTTGAGAATACCTATAGAGAATACTGTAGACAACCTTGAAAGTTACGAAAAAAACTTTCAGTTTCTAACAAAAAGTTTATTATTCATACTTTACAAAACAATACATGTTTAGGCACTGAAACCAGAAATACATTTACAGGTCAATTACACAGTGGTCCCATGATGGGATTATCTTCTCATTGTGTATTCATTCATCATCAATTAGATAGCTTTAATTTCTATATTATGTTTTTCTAAAAGGAAATACAGCCATTTCTGTTTGGCTAGAATCTCCTGTTTTCTGTTTTAACTCTTTTTTACTCTTTATTTTCATTCCCAGTACGGATTTTGAGAATTTGGTATTTTTGTT
Organism: Artemia franciscana; assembly: GCF_032884065.1. Lineage (NCBI taxonomy): Eukaryota > Metazoa > Arthropoda > Branchiopoda > Anostraca > Artemiidae > Artemia > Artemia franciscana. The sequence continues at coordinate 35,055,375 of NC_088879.1, read as the reverse complement.
AAAACTTTATCTCGATTCTGTTTACAAATTGTCTCTCACTTCTTTATCTTTCAATATTATTATAGTTTTGAATTTTCTTTTTGAACTCAATTAAAGCCTGAACAAGATGCACAGTATTACACAACATGGTTTTTTACCTCTAAATGCAACATGGAACATGAAATTTAGCTTTATACTTTATTGAAAACGACTTGCTTCTCAAGCCGTATGTGTTTTTTTTTTTAGTTGCAATGACCCACTTGGGTTGCAAAACACTATTAATGTGATTCAAAACTTGAACACTTTTGAGACCTTACAATACAATTTGAGTTATTTATTAACAGTTTTCTTAACTTTCAGGCCAGGGAAATCTCTGAGAATCAAACCCTATTAAGGAGCTAGAGGGCGAAACAACCTAAGCACTCAAAGAAAAAATAGTTTCGGAGAAACAAAAAGACCATCTTTTCAATTTGTAAAAAAAAAAACGAATTTTAAATAAGATATAGATCTTTACTTCCTTGTTTCAATATCGAAATAGATTCTTTTGTTTTTAAAAATTAAATTTAGCAGCAATTAAGGAAGTTGCTCCAGGCGAGTAGCTTCGGAACAAAAGGTTAACTAAGCGGACAGCTTTGCCTATCCATACACAAATGTGGCAAGGTATGCTAGCTCAACAGAAATGCGTCTTTAGGGTTAGGGAGCTATTTGACCTGTCCCTAAATAGAAAAGCCACTCATTACTTAGAAATGAATCGAAATTTCAAAAAAAGATAATTTCTTATATAGTAGGATAAATGGTATTATAAAATAAATTTGTTTTCATTTGAAAAAAACTGGGAAGGATTACCTGAATTCTCCTGCACAACTATTTTAATTTGTGTTTCTTCCTCTTTGGGTGCACAATTTAACGTACGGAGAGAATATTACGATGGAATTGCTAAGTAATTAATTTGAATGAGCAAGTACAAAATAGTAATCCTCCTTTTAATATAAAACTTTGGACCCACAAGCCTACACTTCTCCAACCCCTGAAAGACAATAGGTTGGGGTCAGGGAGGTAATTTGCCATGAGGCAGAGGGGGCAACTGCCCCTCCCAGGCCTCATTTTTCCCCTATAACCCAATTTTCCCATCCCCCCAGCTAAAATTTAGTTTCTCCAAAATGTTGTCAAAACTAAGATAAGCCTGCACTATTCAAGCATCCACTGAAAGAGGTCAGTTTTCTTCAGTAGAGTTTTACCTTTTTTATTACTATATGGCTCATTTTTCAGTTTATCTGTCATTTTAACTTGATTTGGTAAAAATAGGCTCCAACTTTGGCGCCCCCACCCCGCAAGATTTTGATAAAATTATGCCATTCGTTGGGGTATGGATTTATCGATCAGCTAAGAATGTCGTTGCAAACCATGAACTAGATAATCTCTATTCCCTTTTGAATAGACATGCTTGACAAAATACCTTCCTGCAAAATGCTTTAAAAAATGAGCACATCACATTTACAAAATCAGTGAAATTGTTCTATCTTAAAAATAATCATATAAGGGGCAAAACCGTGATTGAAAAAAAAAACCAAGCGGGAAATAATTTGATATATTGGTGTTTGTCCCTTAATTACGTAGCTTATTAAAGGGGCTTAGAGGAGGAACAAACGGGAGGTGTTTTTGCCAACCTTCATTTAAGGATTTTGGACCACAATTATTACAATGATATCGTTTTATGCTTCCAAACTTTTCTACCTAAGAAATGAAACCAGAAGTGCTGTAGGTCACAGAATGGTGATCTACAACACCGAATGGTAGTCACCGAAGACATCACGCATATAATAGATATCACGTAGATTGGAGCAATAACTTTCATATGAATTATTAAAAATAACTCTCAAAAGCTCTTTTAGCCCACTAGCCCCAGCTTTTCTACTTGAGACATAGTACCGTCTTGGTCCATTATTTGGTCCATTTGGAACTTTCTAATAGTGGAATTTATATGAAGGACGTAGATACGAGCAATATCTTTTATATAAGTTATGAAAAACCTGTCTACGATGTTCTGGTAGCCTGCTAGTGCCACCCCGTGAGAAATGGGACAAAAAGTGACATTTTAATGTCATATGGTACTTGCGGACTGCGGAGTTTATAAAAAGCACGTAGATATGAGAAATAGCTTTTGAATGAGCCATTAATGTTCTGGTATGCCACTAGGCTTGCTGGAAAAAAAAACAAAAAAACAAGAGCTAAGAGCTCATATGGCACTTGTGACGAGGCGAGAAGAGCTAAGAGCCAAGAGATCATATGGTATGAGCTCTAACAAAATTCTATGAATCAATAGATTGATTTAAAAAGGAAAATAAGAGGCTTAATGCCGGTCAAGATTTAAAATAAGAGCTCTGAGTCATAAAGTCCTTCAAAATATCAAAATTCATTAAGATCCGATCACCCACTCGTAAGTTATAAATACCTAATTTTTTCTAATCTTTCCTCTCCCTTTTGCCCCCCAGATGGTCGAATCTGGGAAAACGACTTTATCAAGTCAAATTGTCCAGCTCCCTGACACGCCTACCAATTTTCCTCGCCCTAGCACGTCCAGAAGCACCGAACTCGCCAAATCACTGAACCCCTCCCCCAACTCCCCCAAATAGAGTGAATCCAGTACGATTCTGTCAATCACGTATTAAGGACATTTGTTTATTCTATCCACCAAGCTTCATCCCGATTCCTACACTCCAAGTGTTTTTCCAAGATTTCCCCCTCCAAATCCCCACAATGTCAAAAGATCTGGTCGGGATTTGAAATAAGAGCTCTGAGACATGAATTCCTTCTAAAAATCAAATTTCATTACGATCCGATCATCTATTCGTAAGATATGAATACTCCAATTTTCATGTTTTCCAAGAATTCCGGTCCCCCCTCCAACTCCCCCGAATGTCACAGGATCTAGTCGGAACTTGAAATTAGAACTTTAAAGCACAAAATCCTTCTAAATATCAAATTTTATTAAGATCTGGTCACCCTTTCATAAGTTACAAATACCTCAATTTTCAATATTACCCCCCCCCCCAATTCCACCAAAGAGAGTAGATCCGGTCCAGTTATGTCAGTCACGTATCTTAGAAAGGTTTCTATTCTTCCCATCCAGATTCATCCTGATCTCACCGCTTTAAGTATTTTCTAAGATTTCCGGTCCCCCCAACTGCCCCCCCCCCCAATTACGCTTGATCCGGCTGAGATTTAAAATAAGATATCGGAGTTACGAGGTCCTTCTAAATATGAAGTTTCATGAAGATCCGATCACTCCTTCGTAAGTTAAAAATACGGCATTTTTCTTATTTTTCAGAATTACCCCCCCCCCCCCCGCAATTGAGCGGATCCGTTCCAATTATGTAAATCACGTATGCAAGACTTCTGCTCATTTTTCCAACCAAGTTTCATCCCAATCCCTCCATTCTAAGCGTTTCCCATCATTTTAGGTTTCCCCACCCCAAACTTCCCCCAATGTCACCAGATCCGGTCAGGATTTAAAATAAGAGCTTGGAGACACGATATCCTTCTAAAAATCAAATTTCATGGAGATCCAATCACCCGTTCGTAAGTTAAAAATACCTCATTTTTTCTAATTTTTCAGAATTAACCCCCCCCCCCCCAACTACCCCAAAGAGAGCGGATCCGTTCTGGTTATGTCAATCATGTATCTAGGACTCGTGTTTTTTTTTTCACCAAGATTTATCCCGATCCCTCCACTCTAAGTGTTTTCCAATTTTTAGGTTTCTCCCTCCCAACTCCCCCCCCCCCAATGTCATCAGATCTGGTCGGGTTTAAAATAAGAGCTCTGAGCCACGATATCCTTCTAAATATCAAATTTCATTGAGATCCGATCACCCGTTCGTAAGTTAAAAATACCTCATTTTTTTTATTTTTCAGAAATACCCCCCCCCCCAACTACCCAAAAGAGAGCGGATCCGTTCCGTTTATGTCAATCATCTATCTAGGACTTGTGTTTATTTTTCCCACCATGTTTCATCCCGATCCCTCCACTCTAAGTGTTTTCCAAGTTTTAGGTTTCCCCCTCCCAACTCCCCGCCCCCATCACCAGATCCGGTCGGGATTTAAAATAAGAGCTCTAAGACACGATATCCTTCTAAACATTAAATTTTATTGAGATCCGATCGCCCGTTCGTAAGTTGAAAATACCTCATTTTTCTAATTTTTAAGAATTACTCCCCCCCCAACTACCCCAAAGAGAGCAAATCAGTTCCGATTATGTCAATCATGTATCTGGGACTTGCGCTTATTTTTCCCATCAAGTTTCATCCCGATCCCTCCACTCTAAGTGTTTTCCAAGATTTTAGGTTTCCCCCCTCCAACTCCCCCCAATGTCACCAGACCCAGTCGGGATTTAAAATAAGAGCTCTGAGACACAATATTATTCCAAACATCAAATTTCATTAAGATCCAATCACCCGCTCATAAGTTAAAAATACTTCATTTTTTCTATTTTTTCCGAATTAACCGGCCCCCACTCCCCCCCCCAGATGGTCAAATCGGGAAAACGACTATTTCTAATTTAATCTGGTCCGGTCCCTGATACGCTTGCCAAATTTCATCGTCCTAGCTTACCTGGAAGTGCCTAAAGTAGCAAAACCGGGATTTTAGGTTTTCCCCCTCCAACTCCCCCCAATGTCATCAGATCCGGTCGGGATTTAAAATAAGAGCTCTGATACACAATATCATTCCAAACATCAAATTTCATTAAGATCCAATCACCCGCTGATAAGTTAAAAATACTTCATTTTTCTATTTTTTGCGAATTAACTGGGCCCCCACTCCCCCCCAGATGGTCAAATCGGGAAAACGACTATTTCTAATTTAATCAGGTCCGGTCCCTGATACGCTTGCCAAATTTCATCGTCCTAGCTTACCTGGAAGTGCCTAAAGTAGCAAAACCGGGACCGACAGACAGACCGACAGACAGACCGACAGAATTGGCGACTGCTATATGTCACTTGGTTAATACCAAGTGCCATAAAAACAGGAGATAGATCAGTGCTACAAAAAGATTTTCCTTGTTGTTCAAAGAGGGGGACTGCAATCTTTCTGTAAGAGGTTTTCAACCATGCGGATTCCAATGGTACACTTTTCATTTTGATCTGACACCATTTTTGAGGGGTTTCAAACTTTTTTTGAAATCGCTAGAAATTTCTTTTCGCAATGAACTTTTACTTTTAAGACAAACCGACATAATAGTTACCATTCTTAAGTCACTGTCTGACGGAAATTTTTTTTACTAGGTACTTTTTTATCTAAACTCGTTTTTTTTTACTTTTGGTTACTGTGGGCAGGTGTTCGCTACCGGTTTGTGCGATACCGATACGCCGATACCATGTACAGCCCTTCTCCAGGGACTATGAAGGGCCATGTCATCATCAAAACCATATTTATTGGACCTTTAAACTATATTAAACAATGTAGTTATCTCAACATTTTTATAGGGCAATTTTGGTGGGCGGGGGGTTAGTTGCCCTCCAATCTTACTGGTCACTTAAAAAAAAGCACCGACAAATTTGATTATCGTTTCAATGAGCCATTAAACATCTCTCTATGATGTTTTGGTCATTCGCTAGCCCTGGAGAAAAAAAAAAAAAAAAAAAAAAAAAAAAAAAAAAAAAAAAAAAAACGGGAGGCAGATCAGTGCTGCCAATGCAAAAAAGAGATTTTCATTGTTGTTCAACGAGGGGGACTGTAATTTCCTTATTCAAGGTTTTCAACCATGCTGATTCCAATGGTGCAATTTTCATTTTGATCTGAAACAATTTTCAAGGAATTTCAGGCTTTTTAAATCACTATAAAGTTCTTTTCGCAATAATTTTTTTACTTTTATGACGAACCGAAATAAAAGTTACCATTCGTGAATGAGTGTCAGATGGCGATTTTTTCACTAGGAATTTTCTCACTAAATGCGTTTTTTTAATTTTATTTTTATAGGCTGTGGCTCACTTTTTACTAGGTTGCAGCTACCGCTGCAACCATGATCCTGCATATTTCTGTAATATTCATAAGGCTTTTTCACTCCTTTGACTCTCCCTCCCAAAACCTATTCCCTCTCTGGACAAACAACTCGCACTTTTTTTTTCTTTTTTTTTGAGGATAGCTGTTGCCTATACAGCCAAGATGTCCGTATATATTAGTTTTTCAATTGTTGTCTTAGTTAAAACAATTCCTCGTTTCTTGGAATTATTTAGTGTTTGTTGAACACAATTTTTAAGTTGACCTCCTCCTCCCCCCCCCCCACACACACACTTAAAAAATTTGCTGGACCCCAATGAAGTAGAATACTATCTACGAATATGTTTAATATACAATCCTTTCCGAAACTAAAAGCGTTTCAATGTACATTGTCATACATAGAACAAAAGAAAATAAAGCTAAGGGGAAACTAATCCGTAGAATTTAGATATTCTCACGCTCGTCAATTTTTTGGGGATAGATCATTTATCCATGCTGAAGAGAGTAAGCCATTTCCTGACGAACCTCAAATAGGTGGAAAGTCTCTAGTCACGAACTAATCTACTAATGACCAAATCTTTCCTTTCTTTGTTAGAATATCTTCCTGATATATCCAGCAAATGTAGACAATAAACAGAGAGGCTATGCGTATTGACTGCCAGTAAAGAGCATAGTTCTTTTCTATATGTCTCATAATTTTCGACAAGTTTCGTTAAATTTACTCTTTTTTTGGCCATTTTCCAGCCATCTTTTAGCTGTATTTTTCCTTCGGCGTGAAATCATGTCTTTTAAATGTACATCAAATTATTCCTGTACTTGGTGATTTCTGCACTTGTATTTATTAGGGCAAGTATTCACTTCTCGGACGGGGGCGTAATTTGCTATGGGGCAGTGGGGCAACTACTCCAAAATTCTAATCCTCCCCCCATAATGAAGTTTAGTTTCTTCAAAAATCTTGTCTGAAATAATGTAAGCCTGTGTAATACGAGAATCCGAAGAAACGGATTTAATATATCTTTGCCTTTTTGGTAGGCTACTTTACCACTCAATCTTTTAGTATTCACTGTCACTTTTACTTGATTAGGTAAAATTAGTTCCAACTTTGACCCTCCCCAGTATTTTTTTGAAATTATGCCACTGCTCTCGGAGAATCCTTCTCAAACGTTTAGTCAAACTATTATAATTATAGAAAACCAAGAAAAAAGGATAGGGGAAAGACCTACATATTCAATAGTACTATAGCTTCTAATATGTACTAAAATGGTAGTACTTGTACTTCGAACACTCTTAATAAGTTAAGCGACAATTTAATTCTCTTAAGATGCTGCTCCTTGTTAGGTTTAGTTGCAGAGGCCTACAGGGGCATTTTTTTTCTCAAGCATTTTTACTGGGGGTAAGAGGGGGTCCACCTCCGGATAGTCAATGAGCATGGGTTATCCTTCAGGGAAAAGCAGTCATGGTTCTGGCCTGCTCAATTTGCTTATACTTACAGTAAGTATTAAGTATTATTATATAAGAATTACAGTAAGTGAGTAACTTACTGCCAACTACGACCTCTACTTTGTTTCAATAAAGATAAGATTTTAAGAACTACAAAAATGATAATAAATGTTAGATTATTTATTTCAAATTTGCGCCTGTCAAATTTGTTCGCCCGGGGCAAATGACCCCCAACCTCTCTCTTTAAAGCCAATGATGGGGAAAGTGATGTTAAGAAACTTGTGAAAAACACAACCCTAAATGTTATTCAAGTGTCTGAAAGTTTAGATGATTCTGTTCCGAATTTTCTGCCGTTAGTCAAAACTAACGGGAATTTTAATTCCCGTCACGGGAATTTAGTCTAAAAAAGTCTCTTTGCTGAAGGGGCCATCACAAACATGAGCAAGATCTGAGGTTGGATTATTAATTGGTTCATGTTTGTTAATTAATTTTGAAAAATAAAGATTTTCTAAGGGAAGTAATGAGCGGAGTTGTAACTTTAAACGAACAAAAATAACTGCTTCATAGTTGATCTAACATACATCGATAAAACTAGTGGAAATAAAGCAACTGATAACATTTCCTTATGTTCGTATGATTATAGAAAACGAGTGCTTTACTGAAAACACAAAACAATTTAGGAGTTTTGGGACAGTAGAAGCAAACCGATTAAGGAAAATTTTTTAAAAAAATAAAGCATTTAGGATTTTTGCTTTATTTTATTTATTTTTTTTTGTGTGCATATATAATTTGGTATCACTTCTGCACAATGAGCTCAGTCCAGTGATTGAATCTCGTTTTGGCTCTGAAAAATACATTTCATGGTTAGTTTGTAGACAAGTCCAGAGTGAAGCCATCTTGAGAGTATTAGGACGATAGATTAGCTTTACATTTGTATCGCAACTTGAAATATTCTATTTATAGAGAAAAATAACCAGATTTCTGGAGTTCATATTAGGGTGGCCATGTCAGCTATATTTAGAAACCCGACGATAATGGGGATCAAAAACCTAAAAATGCATAAAAGAATATTTATCACAAAAATTTTACCCGTGATAGAATATGGAGCAGAGATATGGGGTGGAGAAACGGTGCAGCAACTGGAGTCCCTTCAGCTCCAGTATTATAAAAGAGTGTTTGGTCTACATCAGACAACTCATTCACAGATTCTGAAAGGTGATATGGGCCTGTTTTCTTTAAAGCTACGTAGGTATATTTTAATGCTTAGACTCTGGTTGAAGTTAACTAAGAGTAATGAAGATAGACTAGTAAGAGTGGCATATGAAGAGATGTTGAAATGTGGTTTAAAAACCTCGTGGCCATCCCAAATTAAATCATTACTAGAAAAAGTAGGAATGCCTTATTTATGGAATAATGGTCTTTGCTCTCATGATGTACCAACAAATTTAGAAAGCCAGGTACGATTTATATTAGAGAGTCAGGAAATTCAGCATTGGCAAGGGCTGGTTTTTAATTCTACAACCCTACAACATTATAATCAGGCAAAACCTAGTTTTGGGGAGGAAGTTTATTTTAAATTTAATTTACCAGCTATGATTCTACGTCGTTGGATTCGGCTTAGGGCAAATTGTCTTCCAATCCAGAACAGGCAAAAAACGTTTGACAAAAATAAAATGACAGTTGGTCCTGATAGGCGGTATGTTTGTCCCCTTTGTAAAGTTGATGATGAAGACTTGGATCATTTTCTCCGGAAATGCCCGGTGCTCTTGGATTTACGGGAAATTTATTTTCATGGAATTAATTTGATGCTTCCGGGTATTCTACAAAATAGTAACCCGACCACAATATTTCGAGTGGGAGTATATATAGATAAATCTTTAATAAGAAGAAAAAGTTTTATATGATTAATTTCTTTTGTAGTTAGATTTTTGCGTTGAATTCTGTTTTTTTGTGCGTGTTCGTACTGTTGTTAATTTCCTTGGTTGTTTGTTATTTATTTATATTTTTGTGTGTATATGGCCCACGGGTTTTTGAAATACACTATCTATCTGTCTATCTATCTATTAGGGTTTATTTGTTCTTCATTTCGAGTAACCGAAATGATAATTATCATTCCTGATTCAATGTCGGATGGCAACTTTCCTCACCAGGCAGTTTTTTTCAAAACATGTTTTTCAACTTTTGGCTACTAATACTGTGGTTCGCTCTTTACTAGGTTGCAGCTACTGCTGCAACCAAGATTGGCTTGGTCAAAGCTGGGTGGCTTTCACTGTTAAGATTGTCTTCACTTTCTGTTCTTGTGTTGCTACAGTTAGACATAGGGGAGAGGTGGGTACAGTGGCTCAGTCTGCTACAGTGGCGCACTTGATCCCACTTCCACCTGCAATTAGATTAAATATTAAAAAATACGCACTAGGAGGGCAGTCATATGGTCTATGATCGTCAGCCATTTTCAATTTTTTTGGGGCGATTGCAGTTTTTGAGGTATGTGATTAAGTGCTTTGAAAAATAAAATCTTGGACAAATGGAAAATATTTTTTGACTTTGCTAAGGTTTGTAGGCTACAAATAGTGTCGAATTCTGGCGAATATTAGTTCATCTGGAAGCTCCAACATTTCTAAACATAGTGCAGCCATCTGTTTGTCTCTCGCTCATTATTTCAAATTTTGGTTTACAAAATGGATAAAAGAGGGCAATTCGGCTACAGTGGCGCATTTTGGTGGAGGGTATAGTGGCGCACCCCGAAATTTTTTAAATTCATAAACTTCACGCGGTAGGTAGCCTATATGATAGTTTTGACTTCTACTACTACTACAAACTCGTCGCAGCCTTAAGCCGCCTGAGACCGACACACTGGCAAACACTTCTCCTCCATACCACCCTGTTTAAGGCTTCTGCCCCCAAAGATTTTGGGTAATTTCTTATGATCTCGTCCCAGTCTTACGTGGGACATCCTGTCCCCCCCCCCTTCAGACCACTAAGTAGAACTAATCTAGGAATTCGATCGCCCAGGTTAGGCTGGGGTTCTAGGTTAAGCTCGGTTCAGGTTAGGCTACAAGTTCTAGAAGTTCAGTAATAAAGGCTACATCCCCCAAACATTAAATATTGGTCTTTTGCAGAATGTCTAATGAAGCACAGCGTATGAAGCTTGCCGTGCACGCGATACTGGAATTGAAGCTTTCACAACGGGCTGCTGCCAAAAAATACGAGATCCCAGAGACAACACTCCGTCGATATGTAAATAAGGCTCGCAACGCGTCGGACGATAAAAAGCTGACTTTAAAATTTGAGCCGAATTACCAAGTCCGTCAAGTGTTAACTGATGAACTTGAACAGCAACTTCACGATTATTTGATAAAGGCATGCAAAATGCACCATGGTTTGACACGGCTCAACGTCCACCAATTCGCTTTCGAAATTGCAAAGATGAACCAATTGAAGGTGCCATCAACATGGCATGACAAAAAGATGACGGGGAAAGACTGGTATTACAGTTACATGAAACGCTTCCCAGACCTGTCTATCCGCAAAGCGGAGGGAACAAGCTTGGCCAGAGCCACGGCATTCAACAGAACAACTGTAAACGAGTTCTATGACGACTTAGAGACTGTTATGAATAAGTTTAAGTTTCAGCCTAGTGATATTTATAACTTAGATGAGACGGGGGCAACAACAGTGCAGAGACCACCAAATGTGATAGCACCCAAGGGGCACAAACAGGTGGGCCAAGTGACTTCTGCTGAGCGAGGCGAACTGACCACAGTCTGCTGCACCATCAATGCTCAAGGTAATTTCTTGCCACCTTACTTTGTCCTGCCAAGGAAAAGATTTGGCTCCCAGTTGATGAATGGTGCACCACCAGGCAGTGGCAGTAGCGGTTCTGCCAAAGGATGGATGACATCAGACATCTTCCTGCTTGTCCTCGAACACGCTGTGAAACATGCCCGCTGTACAAAAGAGAGACCCATATTGCTGATAGAAGACAACCACTCTTCTCATGTGTCAATTCAGGCCATTCAGTACTGCAAAGATAACGGGATAGTGGTTCTGACTTTGCCACCCCACACCAGCGGAAAGCTACAGCCACTGGACAGAACAGTCTACAAATCATTCAAAAACTACTACAACATCGCCTGCAATGACTGGATGGTCAGCAACCCCGGACAGACGATTGGCATCTCTATCATCGTTCAACTTGTTGGAAAGGCCTTCCAACTCTCCTTCACACAGAAAAACATAGTCAGTGGCTTTGCTGCTACTGGGATTTTCCCCTTCAAACGCCTACTTTTCACAGACGACGATTTTCTCGCATCAGCTGTGACCGACAGACCAGACCCTAATCCCAGCGCAGCTCCAGAGGCCGAAGAAGTTGAGCAAGAATTGAATAGTCATAACGAAGCGGGTCCAAGCTCTGCCTCCCGAAGCGCTGCCTCCCCTACCGCCGTTACACCCGAAGCTGTAAGGCCCTACCCAAGAGCGCCCCCCAGGAAGCTGCCAGAAGGAGCTCGGAAGAGGAAGAAAACCATCATTGCCACGGATACCCCAGTGAAAGATGCTTTAGAGAAAGATATCATGGAAAGGGAGGCAAAGAAAAAGGCCAAGACTTCTAAGATTAAAACCAAGACAAAGAAAGCCGTTGTCCAAAAGCCAGTGCCAAAAAAACAGGATGTCCAACCTAAGAAAAAGGGCAGTGCTGTTGGATACTTTGCTAAATTTGACCGCAATTTCAAGAGAAACAGTCATGTAAAGACCCTGTTTTCTGATTCTTCGTCTGATGATGACTTTGGTGACTCTGCCACAAAAGGCAATAGTAGCTGTGATAGTGATGAAAGCCTCCAGTGTGGTCTTGAAGACCGGGACACAGGGACACAACTACAACGGGGACGTCGGGGGCACAGGGGGATATATAAATGACGACGGCGACACAGGTTATGGTCGATTAGCAATCATCATCAACAAAGCTCAAGGGCAATCATTAGAATCATGAGGTATAGATCTGAATACGGATTGTTTTCCCATGGACCATTATATGTTGCATGTTCAAGAGTCGGTAAACCTGACAATCTATTTATATGTACAGACAATGTGACAGCAAAGAATGTTGTATATTCGCAAGTTTATATATATATTCGCAAGTTTATATATATATATATATATATATATATATATATATATATATATATATATATATATATATATATATATATATATATACTAGTTTATATATAACAAGTTTATATATATATTCGCAAGTTTATATATATATATATATATATATATATATATATATATATATATATATATATATATATATATATATATATATATATATATATATATACTAGCTGTTGGGGTGGCGCGAAGCGCCACCCCAACAGCCCCAACACCTAGTTGGTGGGGCGCTTCGCGCCCCCCAAAACCCCCCCGCGCGCGTAAGTCGTTACGCGCCATATTAGTTACGCGCCATTGTAGTTGTGTCCCTGTGTCCCACCTGTGAATATAGATAGATTTATATATGTGTTTCAAACTACGTAAAAATTGCGAATATACAACATTCTTGGCTTTCCCATTGTCTGTGCATATACAAAGCCGTATGTACTAATAATGACGTCATATGCAAACGCTCTTTTTACAAACAAACAAACATGCATACACACAACTCGTTTTTATATAGATAGATAGATAGATAGATACAATACAAATTAACTGCGTAAAACTTGCGAATATACAACATCATTCGCTGTCCAATTGTCGCTGAATATAAATAGATTGTCAGGTTTACCGACCCTCGAACATGCAACGTACAATTGTCCATGGGAAAAACAATCAGTATTAAGATCTATACCACATTTTTCTAATGATTGACCTTGAGCTTTGTTAATTCTGATTGCAAATGCATCGAATTGGGAATTGCAATCTTTTAAATTGAAAAGGCAGATCCGTTGGAATCATGGGAATGCGAGGAATAAGAAAAGCCTCACCCTCAAAAGGCCCTGTCAAGATTGTGGCCTCTATTAGGTTTTCCATTGTTTTTTTTTTACGGCAAGTCGCGTGCCATTGCAAAGCTTTGGTGGGTTGATGTTTCTTAAAAGTATTATTGGTACGCCTATTTTTAGTTGTAGCACGTGTGGTGGAAACCCTGAAAGATCTATGGAGTTTAAAAATTCAGATGGATAATTAACCGCTTCATTTGGTTCCAAAACTGTGTCGACTGACTTGTAAAGGACTGCCTGGTCTCGAATCTTCGTCAAAACAATATTGTTGATTTCGTGGACGTCTATATTTTTGGGTGCGAGAATCGCTCTTTTACTTAGCCATTTATTATTTTTATAATTTTGTAGAATATTCGGAAATACTTTTTCAATCAATTCATTTTTGGACGTCACTAAATTACAGAAATCAGCAGGTAGTTGTATACGTCCTGAAATTGAGTCTACTGGGAGCTTTCCGTTTCCAATTGCCAGCAATTGATCTGAAAATGTTTGACCAGAGTCATCGTTTTGCAATCGGACACGCATATTTGTAGTTAATTTTAATATTTTTACGTGTGCCCATAAATTAGAATTTTTCAGGCAAGCATTCATTTCGTCTGCAGGAGTTGATCTAGGTATTATAGGTAATGTTTGCCTGAAATCTCCCGCAAGCAATATTAATGTGCTGCCAAAGGGTTTCGACTTCCCTCTCAAATCTTTCAAGCATTGATCCAGAGCCTCGAGCGCTTTTTTGTGTGCCATTGTGCACTCATCCCAAATAATAGGTTTGCATTGCTGCAATACTTTACCCATCCCAGATGATTTGGAAATATTGCACGTGGTAGTTTCTGTAGAATGCAAATTCAGAGGCAATTTCAAAGCGGAATGAGCAGTTCTTCCACCAGGCAGCAATGTTGCGGCTATTCCGGACGACGCAATTGCCAACGCTATATCATTTTTTGATCGAATTGATGCCAGAATCAGTTTTATCACAAACGTTTTACCAGTACCTCCTGGCGCATCCAAAAAGAAAATTTCTCCAACGTTGTTATCGACACAATGCATTATCGTATCATAAATGTCTTTTTGTTCCGACGTTAACTCGGAAATGTTATTTTGTACATACGACAATAGATCACTCGTACTGTAACTTTGTTCACGATACAATTCTACACATGTTGAAACAGCAGCGATACGGTTAGGTGAAGGCATTCCCAAATCCTGAAGAGGTTTGTTTGCCATACGTACGCACAAATCTTCTATAATAACTAAAGTGTAGTTATAAATTTCTGATGTAAAATCAAAAGTCATATCTGACGTCTCTAACTGTTTTCGATGGAGTATATCTTCGGACATTTTTGACTTATATTTTTCCCATAACTCTGTAGGAGCTGATGGAGAGCAAGTTGTTAAAATGATGCCAAACAATGCACGAATTTGACTTGGGGTTGACGTTTCGCACGCGTCATTGATGCATTTATCCCAGTGTTGGTCATTCTCATATAAATTCAGAGCTTGGCATGCACTACGGTAAGTGTCATGTATAGTACCGTTTACAGTTCTCAAATACTCAAAGGATGTCGGACCGGGTACATTCACCAAAAGCAGGCGTAGAAAGAAGCATTCATGTTGATTGGGGTGAACGGTGTAGAGTCTTCGTATCGTGGTATCTTTGAAGATGGTAGGTTGGCCGTCGACTGACTTAACCTGTTTTCGACGTTCAAATACTTTATTTTTAGTATTCCACGTGTTATACGAAGACACTTCACTATACAGCAGTTTTTTGCAAAAGAATCATTTTTGCAAAGCGAAAAAAAGCTGTTAATGTTGTATCCGGTGGATTCAGGGCTCTTTGTTGCACATTGGTTTCCGTGAAATAAACACGTTGACCATTCTGTAAATGTACCGCTAAGTGAACAACAGCTGGACTACGTTCATGTATCGGAAATGAAAGAATTCGCCAAACAGCTTCATTACTGCTTATGTATCTTCCAGCCTGATATTGTACGATTTCGTCGAAATCTTTGATTTCGGGCTGCAAGCCAAAAACTGCCATGTCACTGCCTTTGTTGACGTATTTACATATGTATTTGATTGCCTTTACGGAGTTACAGTATTCAATGTTTATGTGTGCATTAAATGTTTTTGATAATAATGGGGAATATGGAACAACCCACTGGTTATCTACTTCGATGGTGGTACCGTTACGCTTCTTTATTATTGCTGTTTTACCGCCATCTTCAGTAGATCTTCTTCTATATTGTGGGTAACCATCATTGCCAGTAATTGTGTTTGATACTAAAAGTCGAGGATATTGCTTTGTGCACCTTCCTTTGGCCATGCATGGTGAATTTTCGTTCAGTGCACCGCAAGGTCTATGTATCATATTTTTTACAATAATATCATGTAACCCCTTATCGACATATTTATCAGGTATTTCAGCGGAAATCACATCATCAATTTCGTTCCAAGTAATTTTTTTATGTAGCCAGATTAGTATATGTGCGTGTGGCAAACCTCGTTTTTGCCCTTCAACTGAGTACATCCAGCATCGCACTGACCCAAACACTTCAAGTTTTACTATGTAGTTTATCAGTGATTTCAACTTTTGCCGGAAGACACGGGCCGTAATGTCATGCCTATGAACCGCCGATTGTCCTTGAAGTAAAAGCTGCAGTATCTCGTCCCAAGATTGATTACATGTAAATGTAATAAATATATCTGGACGACCATAGAGACGAACATACGCAATAGCATCTTGAGCATATTCATGCATATGACGGGGACTGCCAGCATATGACGAAGGTAAAATTGTTAATCTTCCAACGTTTGTGGTATTACCGTCATTTACAACTGCATCTCGCAAATGAATGTATTGTTCAGAGCGGAGCTTGGTCTGATTCAGGCGGATATATAGCAAACGTTCTGATTCAATTTTAGCTTACATATCAACGACCAATTGGTGAAACAATTCACGGCATTTTAAAATATAATTTTCTTCATCCTGCCGAATCATTAGTCTATAGGAATAATAATGCATTGCACTGCATTTCTTATTCATTTCTTTGTTAGTGGCTGGATTCATCAATTTAATATTAAAGTGATAGCCGTCGGCTCCATCCCAAAAAATGATAGGATATTGTAGGGCATCGTAGCATCGATGAGTTTCAGCAATTCTTAACAACTGAGCGTTTCGCTTATGAAGAATAATATCTCGAGGTAAAAACTGATCACCGACCATAACGATTGCCACTTCGTCGATAGCTGGAGCATTGTATCTACGCACATGTTGGCCAGGAGGCGTTTTGTCAGCGGATATAACAATTTTATGCGTATCAGTAGGCATCAAATCGATGGCTGTTTTGAACAGACGCACTAAATTATTATTTTCGTGGAAAAGATGTTGCAATTGGGAAACGATTGTCCTTTCAACGTTGGGAGAAATTTCGCAACGTGCATTCAATTCAGAATTTCTATCACTGATGAAGCACAATTGTAAAAATTTATGATTCTCACCTGAGAATGGTAGAAGGGACCCTGCTCTATGATAAATTTGCCCTTTTACTTTGAAAGTAGACATAAATTGATCTGGATTTTCGATTTGGGCTCCAAACGACGTCATTTGGAAACATGAGTTGTATTTTCTGATTTTTGACAAAAAACGCTTAGATTCTGACGTAGTTCCAGTAAGGAAAGTCTTCAATGGCTCTGGTGGTGCAGCCAATAGAGGAAGTTTAACTTTTCCTGAGACGCAACACATTCCCATTGTTTCACCATTGAATTTCAAGGCCTTGCAATAGGGACAAATTTTAGACATTGTCCCGATTTGAACACATCTACTCAAGCTATAATCATCGACTGGGCTGTACCTGAATGCCAGGCGATAACGATTTGAACACATCTACTCAAGCTATAATCATCGACTGGGCTGTACCTGAATGCCAGGCGATAACTTTCAGGTTGCTCTGAATCCTCGGCACGCTTTCTTTTCTTACTTTCTCTGTCAGCAGCAAGCCTGATTTCTTGCTATTCTTGTGATTCCTCGGCACGCCTTCTTTTTTCATTTTCTCTTTTAGCAGCAAGTCTGCTTTCGCGTTGCTCTGGTAGTTCCTCGGCACGCTTTCTGTTCTTTCTTTCTCCATCAGCCTCAAGCCTGTTTCCTTGCTGTTCTTTTGATTCCTCGGCACGCTTTCTGTTCTTTCTTTCTCTATCAGCCTCAAGCATGTTTCCTTGCTGTTCTTTTGATTCCTCGGCACGCTTTCTTTTCTGACTTTCTCTATCAGCAGCAAGTTTTTTGGCATAGACTCTTTGAGCATCTTCATCGGCTTTTGCCATTGTAAGTTCATCAGTCATTTTAAACTTAAACATTAATAGATTTCTACGTGAACATATATGTCTTAAATATCTTTAATGACGTCACCGTCATACCAAAAATGACGACAACTAACTTCATGATTAAATATCTTTAATGACGTCACCGTCATAGCAAAAATGACGACAACTAACTTCATGACGTCAGTCGACACAGAAACATGACGTCACCTGACAGACAGACACACAGACAGACAACTTATATATATATATATATATATATATATATATATATATATATATATATATATATATATATATATATATATATATATATATATATATATATATATATATATATATATATATATATATATATATATATTCACAGGTGGGACATAGGGACACAACTACAATGGCGCGTAACGACTTACGCGCGCGGAGGGGGGCTTGGGGGAACGCGAAGCGCCCCCAGCAACTAGGTGTTGGGGTGGCACGAAGCGCCACCCCAACAGCTAGTAGTTAATATTAAAGTATATAACTCCCTTCACCTTCTTTCAACTCCCGCGCACACCATCTATCTATATATATATAAAAAATAGCTCTTGGTGCCCCCCACCAAGCCCCCCCCCCCGCGCGCAACAACAAAAATCACTTTTTTATATGGACAGCAGGGATATGTCCTCTTATTTTTCTTCGTCTCTATTGAGGCACTTAAGGACTCGTAAACGACAAATCTTATATCTTACTAGCTGTTGGGTTGGCACTTCGCGCCACCCCAACACCTAGTTGGTCGGGGCGCTTCGCACCTCCCAAGCCCCCCCGCGCGCGTAAGTCGTTACGCGCCATATTAGTTACTTGCCATTCTAGTTGTGTCCCTGTGTCCCACCTGTGAATATAGATAGATATATATATATGTTTTTAACTACGTAAAACTTGCGAATATACAACATTCTTCGCTGTCCCATTGTCTGTGCATATAAATAGATTGTCAGGTTTACCGAATCTTGAACATTCAACATATAATTGTCCATGTAAAAAATAATCCGCATTCAGATCTATACCTCATTATTCTAATGATTGCCCTTGAGCTTTGTTGATTGTGATTGCTAATCGAACATTCCATGTGTCCCGGTCGTCATTTATATATCCCCCCTGTGCCCCCCGGCGTCCCCGCTGTAATTGTGTCCCAGTGTCCCAGTCGTCATTTATATTCCCTGTGTCCCGGTCGTTATTTGTGTCCCGGTGTCCCAATCTTCAATTTCTCTTTGAGTGTCCCTGTCGTCATTTATATTCCTTGTGTACCGGTCGTCATTTGTGTCCCGGTGTCCTGGTCTGTAATTTTGTCAGTCGACAAACATGACGTCAGTCAACAGACAGACAAACAACTTATTTTTATACTAGCTGTTGGGGTGGCGCTTCGCGCCACTCCAACATCTAGTTGATGGGGGCGCTTCAAGCTCCCCCGCGCGCGTAAGTCGTTACGTGCCATATTAGTTACGCGCCATTGTATTTGTGTCCCTATGTCCCACCTGTGAATGTAGATATATATATATATATTGTCGGGTGACGTCATGTTTGTGTGTCGACTGACGTCATGTTTTCAACTGACGAAATTAAAGACCGGGACATCGGAAAACAAATGACGACCGGGACACCGGCACATCTATATATATAAAAATAAGTTGTCTGTCTGTCTGTCTGTGGATCAGGTGACGTCATGTTTCTGTGTTGACTGACGTCATGAAATTAGTTGTCGTCATTTTTTCTTTGACGGTGACGTCATTAACGGTATTTGAACGCAAAACATCGCAGTTAGATGAAAATCCACCTGGACAGCGAGAGTCAAAACATATCAAAACTGAAAATGATAGCGATGATGATTGGGTTTGGGATTTTGACTTGGATAAGGTCATCAATGCCTACCAGATTTAAGTTAAAAAAACAAAGGTTCGTCGATATGTACTTCATAGTGACGCTGAAAAATAAAGAAGAAAAAGAAAAAAGAAAAAAGGTAAAAAACTAAAAAAAAACTAAAAAGAAAAAACACTCAAAGAGAAATTACAGACCGGGACACAAATGACGACCGAGACAGAGAGAATATAAGTGACGACCGGGAACCTCAAAGAGAAATTACAGACTGGGACACCCGGACACAAATCACGACCGGGACACAGGGAATATAAATGACGACCGGGACACAGGGACACAACTACAACGGGGACGCCGGGGGCACAGGCGGGATATATAAATGACGACCGGGACACAGGGATTGTTCGAATAGAAATTACAGACCGGGACACCGGGACACAAATGACGACCGGGACACAGGGAATATAAATGACGACCGGGACACTCAAAGAGAAATTACAAACTGGGACACCGGGACACAAATGACGACCGGGACACAGGGACACATCATTAGAATAATGAGGTATAGATCTGAATACGGATTGTTTTTCCCATGGACAATTATATGTTGCATGTTCAAGAGTCAGTAAACCTGACAATCTATTTATATGCACAGACAATGGGACAGCGAAGAATGTTGTATATTCGCATGTTTTACGTAGTCAAAAACATATATTTACATCTATCTCTATTCACAGGTGGGACACAGGGACACAACTACAATGGCGCGTAACGACTTCCGCGCGCGGGGGGGCTTGGGGGGCGCGAAGCGCCCCACCAACTAGGTGTTGGGGTGGCGCGAAGCGCCACCCCAACAGCTAGTAGGGAATATAAATGACGACACTCAAAGAGAAAGCGACCGGGACAAAAGGAATGTTCGATTAGCAATCACCATCAACAAAGCACCGGGACACAAATGACGACCGGGATACAGGGAGTATAAATGACGACCAGGACATAAGTAAAAAAAAAACTAAAAAAAAAGTAAAAACTACAAAAAAACTAAAAAGAAAAAAATAACTAAAAACTAATAAAAAAACTAAAAAAGCTAAAAAACTGAAAAAAACTAAAAAAACTAAAAAAGAAAAAAAATGAAAAATAAAGGAGAAAAACAAAACTGAAAAAACGAATGTATATACAGACCGGGACACCGGGATACAAATGACGACCAGGACACACGGACACAACTACAACGGGGACGCCGGGGGGCACAGAAGGATATAAATGACGACCGGGACACCGAGACACAAGGAATATAAATTACGCCCGGGACACTCAAAGAGAAGTCACAGACTGGGACACCGGGACACAAATGACGACAGGGACACAGGGAATATAAATGACGACCGGGACACAGGGACACAACTACAAAGGGGACGCTGGGGGCACAGGGGGATATATAAATGACGACGGCGACACAGGGAATGGTCGATTAGCAATCACCATCAACAAAGCTCAAGGGCAATCATTAGAATCATGAGGTATAGATCTGAATACGGATTGTTTTCCCATAGACCATTATATGTTGCATGTTCAAGAGTCGGTAAACCTGACAATCTATTTATATGCACAGACAATGGGACAGCAAAGAATGTTGTATATTCGCAAATATGTATTTATATATACATATATATATATATATATATATATATATATTATATATATATATATATATATATATATATATATATATATATATATATATATATATATATATATATATATATATATATATATATATATATATATACATATATATATATATATATATATATATATATATATATATATATATATATATATATATATATATATATATATATATATATTTATATATATATATATTCACAGGTGGGACATAGGACACAACTACAATGGCGCGTAACTAATATGGCGCGTAACGACTTACGCGCGCGGGGGGGCTTGGGGGGGCGCGAAGCACCCCCACCAACTAGGTGTTCGGGTGGCACGAAGAGCCACCCCAACAGCAACTATATATATATATATATATATATATATATATATATATATATATATATATATATATATATATATATATATATATATATATATATATATATATATATATATATATATATATATATATATATATATATATTATATATATATATATATATATATATATATATATATATATGTTTTTAACTGCGAAAAGCCCCCCCCCCCCCCCGCGCGCAACAACAAAAATCACTTTTTTATATGGGCAGCAGGGATATGTCCTCTTATTTTTCTTCGTCTCTATTGATGCACTTAAGGACTCGTAAACGACAAATCTTATATCTTACTAGCTGTTGGGTTGGCACTTCGCGCCACCCCAACACCTAGTTGGTCGGGTCGCTTCGCGCCTCCCAAGCCCCCCCCCCGCGCGCTTAAGTCGTTACGCGCCATATTAGTTACGTGCCATTCTAGTTGTGTCCCTGTGTCCCACCTGTGAATATAGATAGATATATATATGTTTTTAACTACGTAAAACTTGCGAATATACAACATTCTTCGATGTCCCATTGTATGTGCATATAAATAGATTGTCAGGTTTACCGACTCTTGAACATGCAACATAAAGTTGTCCATGGGAAAAAACAATCCATATTCAATTCTATACCTCATTATTCTAATGATTGCCCTTGAGCTTTGTTGATGGTGATTTCTAATCGAACATTCCCTGTGTTCCCGTCGTCATTTATATATCTCCCTGTGCCCCCGGCGTCCCCGTTGTAGTTGTGTCCCCCTGTCCTGGTCGTCATAAAAATAAGTTGTCTGTCTGTCTGTCGAGTGACGTCATTATATGACGTCTGAATTATTTCATCATATACCAATTCAAAAACGAATGTATTCAAGCCGAAGTAGCTGAGCTGGTAAAGCGTTATGTTCCAGGTTCCAGGTCCGAGAGGTTCCAGGTTCGAACCTTGGCTTTAGCATTAATATAAAAGAAGAAAAAACTAAAAAAGGTAAAAACTACAAAAAAACTAAAAAGAAAATACTAAAAACATTAAGAAAGCTAAAAAACTAAAAAAATAAAAAAAAGGTAAAAAACTAAAAACTAAAAAAGAAAAAAACTAAAAAAAAAACTACAAAAAAAGGTAAAAACTACAAAAAAAAACTAAAAAGAAAAAAAAACTAAAAACTAAGAAAAAAAACTACAAAAACTAAAAACTGAAAAGAAAAAAACTAAAAAAAGGAAAAAACTGAAAAATAAAGGAGAAAAAGAAAACTAAAAACCGGGACACAGGGAATATAAATGACAACCGGGACACTCAAAGAGAAATTACAGACTGGGACACTGGGACACATATAACGGCCGGGAGATATAAATGACGACCAGGACACTCAAAGATAAATCACAGACCGGGACACCTTTACACAAATGACGACCAGGACACCGGGACACAGGGAATATAAATGACTACCGGGACGCTCAAAGAGAGATTACAGACTGGGACAACGACCGGGACACAGGGACACAACTACAAGGGGGATGTCGGGGGCACAGGGGGGTAAATAAATGACGACGGGGACACAGGGAATTTTCGATTAGCAATCACCATCAACAAAGTTCAAGGGCAATCATTAGAATAATCAGGTATAGATCTGAATACGGATTTTTTTTCCCATGGACAATTTTATGTTGCATGTTCAGGAGTCGGTAAACCTGACAATCTATTTATATGCACAGACAATGGGACATCGAAGAATTTTGTATATTCGCAAGTTTTACGTAGTTAAAAACATATATATATATATATATATATATATATATATATATATATATATATATATATAATATATATATATATATATATATGTATATATATATATATATATATATATATATATACTAGCTGTTGGGGTGGCGCTTCGCGCCCCCCCCCCAAGCCCCCCCGCGCGCGTAAGTCGTTACGCGCCATATTAGTTACGCGCCATTGTAGTTGTGTCCCTATGTCCCACCTGTGAATATAGATATATATATATATATACTAGCTGTTGGGGTGGCGCTTCGCGCCACCCCAACACCTAGTTGGTGGGGCGCTTCGCG
The DNA here is from genome assembly GCF_032884065.1 of Artemia franciscana. Lineage (NCBI taxonomy): Eukaryota > Metazoa > Arthropoda > Branchiopoda > Anostraca > Artemiidae > Artemia > Artemia franciscana. Next base: position 35,031,714 of record NC_088879.1, on the reverse strand, counting down.
CCCCCCCCAAGCCCCCCCGCGCGCGTAAGTCGTTAAGCGCTATATTAGTTACGCGCCATTGTAGTTGTGTCCCTGTGTCCCACCTGTGAATAGAGATAGATATAAATATATGTTTTTAACTACGTAAAACATGCGAATATACAACATTCTTCGCTGTCCCATTGTCTGTGCATATAAATAGATTGTCAGGTTTACTGACTCTTGAACACGCAACATATAATTGTCCATGGGAAAAACAATCTGTATTCAGATCTATACCTCATTATTCTAATGATGTGTCCCTGTGTCCCGGTCGTCATTTATATTCCCTGTGTCCCGGTCGTCATTTGTGTCCCGGTGTCCCAGTTTGTAATTTCTCTTTGAGTGTCCCGGTCGTCATTTATATTCCCTGTGTCCCGGTGTCCCGGTCGTCATTTGTGTCCCGGTGTCCCGGTCTGTAATTTCTATTCGAACAATCCCTGTGTCCCGGTCGTCATTTATATATCCCGCCTGTGCCCCCGGCGTCCCCGTTGTAGTTGTGTCCCTGTGTCCCGGTCGTCATTTATATTCCCTGTGTCCCGGTCGTGATTTGTGTCCGGGTGTCCCAGTCTGTAATTTCTCTTTGAGGTTCCCGGTCGTCACTTATATTCCCTCTGTCTCGGTCGTCATTTGTGTCCCGGTCTGTAATTTCTCTTTGAGTGTTTTTTCTTTTTAGTTTTTTTTTTAGTTTTTTACCTTTTTTCTTTTTTCAGTTTTCTTTTTCTTCTTTATTTTTCAGCGTCACTATGAAGTACATATCGACGAACCTTTGTTTTTTAACTTAAATCTGGTAGGCATTGATGACCTTATCCAAGTCAAAATCCAAACCCAATCATCATCGCTATCATTTTCAGTTTTGATATGTTTTGACTCTCGCTCTCCAGGTGGATTTTCATCTAACTGCGCGGTTTTGCGTTCAAATACCGTTAATGACGTCACCGTCAAAGCAAAAATGACGACAACTAATTTCATGACGTCAGTCAACACAGAAACATGACGTCACCTGATCCACAGACAGACAGACAGACAACTTATTTTTATATATATATAGATATATATATGTTTTTAACTACGTAAAACTTGCGAATATACAACATTCTTTGCTGTCCCATCGTCTGTGCTTATAAATAGATTGTCAGGTTTACCGACTCTTGAACATGCAACGCATAATGGTCCATGGGAAAATAATCCGTATTCAGATCTATACCTCATGATTCTATTGCTTGCCCTTGAGCTTTGTTGATGGTGATTGCTAATCGACCATTTCCTTTGTTGCCGTCGTCATTTATATATCCCCCTGTGCCCCCCGGCGTCCCCGTTGTAGTTGTGTCCCTGTGTCCGGTCGGCATTTATATTCCCTGTGTCCCCGTCGTCATTTATGTCCCGGTGTCCCAGTCTGTGATTTCTATTTGAGTGTCCCGGGCGTCATTTATATTCGTCAGGATATTGTAGGGCATCGTAGCATCGATGAGTTTAAGCAATTCTTGTCAACTGATTGTTTCGCCTATAAAGAATATTATCTCGAGGTAAGAACTGAACACCGACCACAACGATTGCCACTTTGTTGATAGTTGCGTATCAGGAGGCATCAATTCGATTGCTGTTTTTAAGCAGAAGCACTAAATTATTATTTTTGTGGAAAAGATGATATATATAAATATATATATATATATTTTCTTTTTAGTTTTTTGTAGTTTTTTACCTTTTTTAGTTTTTTTCTTCTTTTGTATTAATGCTAAAGCCAAGGTTCAAACCTGGAGCCTCTCGGACCTAGAACCTGAAACATAACGCTTTACCAACTCAGCTACTTCGGCGTGAATACATTCGTTTTGAGCAGCTTCCTCGGGTGTTGCCATTGTAGGTTCTTCAGTCATTTTACAATTAGAAATTTCTCTTTCAACGGTCTTCTTACAATTAAAAATTTGTCTTTGAACGATATTCTTAAATACCTGTGTCCTGGTCGTCATTTATATTGCCTGTGTCCCGGTCGTCATTTGTGTCCCGGTATCCCAGTCTGTAATTTCTCCTTGAGTGTCCCGGTCGTTATTTATATTACCTCTGTCCCGGTCGTCACTTGTGTCCCGGTCTGTAATTTCTCTTTGAGTGTTTTTTCTTTTTAGTATTTTTTAGTTTTTTACATTTTTTTCAGTTTTCTTTTTCTTCTTTATTTTTCAGCTTCACTATGAAATACATATCACCGAACCTTTGTTTTTTTAACTAAAATCTGGTAGGCATTGATGACCTTATCCAAGTCAAGATCCCAAACCCAATCATCATCGCTATCATTTTCAGTTTTGATATGTTTTGACTCTCGCTGTCCAGGTGGATCTTCATCTAACTGCGCGGTTTTGCGTTCTTTAGCCTCAAGCCTGTTTCCTTGCTGTTCTTTTGATTCCTCGGCACGCTTTCTTTTCTGACTTTCTCTATCAGCAGCAAGTTTTTTGGCATAGACTCTTTGAGCATCTTCATCGGCTTTTGCCATTGTAAGTTCATCAGTAATTTTAAACTTAGACATTAATAGATTTCTATGTGAACATATATGTCTTAAATATCTTTAATGACGTCACCGTCATAGCAAAAATGACGACAACTAACTTCATGACGCCAGTCGACACAGAAACATGACGTCACCTGATCCACAGACAGACAACTTATTTTTATATATATAGATAGATATAATTCTAAAATTGTCAGGTAATTTTCTATTTTGAAATAAAAACTAAAAATTATTGCTCAGACAACATAATATTTTTGATATTTACATAATAGCTTTAGTGGTTCTGAACTGAAAACTAAATATGCTAATCAAATTGGGAATTTCAATCTTTTAGGTTGAAAAGGCAGATCTATTGGAATCATGAGAATGCGTGGGATAAGAAAAGCCTCACCCTCAAAAGGCCCTGTCAAGATTGTTGCTTCTATTACGTTATAACAGACATAACACGTCATTTGTGTCCCGATGTCCCGGTCTGTAGTTTCGTTAGTCGACAAACATGACGTCAGTCGACACACAAACATGACGTCAGTCGACAGACAGACAAACAACTTATTTATATATATATATATATATATATATATATATATATATATATATATATATATATTATATATATATATATATATATA